>NC_071982.1:21682686-21977061 GCF_026283585.1 Hylaeus volcanicus | reverse complement strand
CACCACTGACCTACTATTCCTTTGCCTCAGATATCATTTACTATTA
Organism: Hylaeus volcanicus; assembly: GCF_026283585.1. Lineage (NCBI taxonomy): Eukaryota > Metazoa > Arthropoda > Insecta > Hymenoptera > Colletidae > Hylaeus > Hylaeus volcanicus. The sequence goes on along the minus strand of NC_071982.1, from coordinate 21,977,015 downwards.
ACGCAGTATACTCTTACTTGGACTTGAACAAGATAGGGTTTCAAAGATCATCTGTACTTCTTCTCTCTTAATACAGTGGTTGCCTCATATGTACTTGTACCATTTGATTGCGCGTTAAAGACCAGTGCAAGAAGATGGAGAGGAAGAGTCCTCGACTCCGATAGACGTTCCTTTTTCCTGTTGCGCCAACGACATTCCCAAACCCTGCGTTCACTATGACATTCTAAACCGCAATGCAGCATACGATTACAATCCCAAGCACCTGACTATCTCCACCCGTGGCTGTCGATCAGGGATTGTAAGTCGAGGCAGGACTGTTAGAATATTCCTCGCAGGGTATCTGGCTCTTTTATCAGTCTATCAAGTAATTATCGAAATTAATTAATTAACTCTCGAATCGCAGAAAGCATATTCAAAGGGTCCTCTGGTTTTCAGGTAGTCTTGTCCCTCCTGGCTCGTTTGCTGCAGACTGCTCATGCCAACGAATTATTCATAAGTCCTAGAAAGACTCGTTACCATGTCTGGATCTTTTATAAACCAGAAGAAATATTCAATGTATCTCTGACACAACCAAAAGCAAGCAAACAATCTCGACTGAGAAAACGACGATCGACTCGAAAGTCACGTCCACCATCTTCCTCTTCCACTTTAGAAACTGTTCACGAAAAAAGAGAAACAATTTCTAGTAAACGTCACAATATGATTAAGAGTACCAGCGCAAAAGTGTTGAATAAGATACGCTCGAAAATCCATTCTGCTAAATCGAAGAGCCTTCCTCTCGTCAGATCTTCTTTGTGGACCACCAAGCGGAGTACGAAGAGGCGTGCTTATCAATCGGAAGACGAAGACGAGAAAGACGAGGAAGACGAGGAGTCGGAGCAAACTGCAACCAAGAGACTTCTCTCGAGCCAATGGATGAGGTCTGCAATCGTCCTGAAGCCAGATGGCGACTCGAATCCCTTTCTACAGGACAATACCTTGATCATAGACTTACCACCTCCTCCGCCACTTCCTCCGTTCGTAGCAAACCTCGAGATGGAAGATGAAAATAACAGGCCTCCTCGTGACGTATCGCCACGACGGTCCAGAGCAAAGATTAACGCTGATACCAACTCCAAGCAAAAAACAATCTACAATCAGAACTCTGGTAGGCGCATAAAGGTCCTGGAGAAGTTTGACAAGATCTGGGAGTCCCACGACCGCGCCACACAGCACAGAGAAAGCGGTGGAGCGGATGACTCCAGCAGCGAGCACTCCTCGAACCGTTCCAGAAGACTATTGAGCACAACAGACGTCTACGACAGATTTCGTGGCACTCTTCAGCACACCCTCGCCAGAAGAGAAACCGTTCAAGCTCGAAGAGCATCGAAGAGGATCCACAGCCCTAGAGTCTGGCCCAATCTGGACACGAGACGCAACAATCTTCTGGCGAGGCTTGGATCCAAGAACGTTCCACCTTCTTATCGTCTGCTCGCCAACGTCGAGGATCAGAGGCGATCAGTCTTGCAGACGCAGCCAATCCCTCTACCTCCTCCTCTGCCCCCTCCGTCGACGCGAAACACTCATCGTGACAGACAATGCAGTATTTGTCATCGTCCTGTTCAGCAAAGTCTATCCTTGTCTCGACGCGAGGACACTCGAGCATTTTCCACTCCGTGTCCAAGAAGAATGCCACTCAACGTCTTCACAGAGGGCAGGAAGGGATCAGCAGAAGATTACGAAGCTTGGAATCGATCCACTTTCGCCTTTGAATCTGTCCAACGTCGGTGACTCGAGTCTCTTCCACCAAATGTTCTCCAGAAAAGATTCGTATAGGTGTAAAAATGTAAATACAAGTAGAGAATGCTTGCTCAGAGTATACGCGCTTTAACAAAATGAAACAATGGCGTGTTCCACACCAGTTGAACGCAGATCGTACAATACTTGATGGTTTATTTGCCGAGAAGTAAAATACACAGGCATTTGTTACAATGGTACTGCCGAAGAATACTTCTTATGTCTCTGTAATACATCTAGCGACAATACATCAATACTAAAAAGAGAGAAGCTGATATATTTCGTTCGATCAATGTTTTCCGGTTTACCAGATACTTTACAATTTTTGTTCGCGTACCAACTCTATCTCTCTCTCTCTCTCTATCTCACGCAGCTCCGGCTCTACTTCCTTATTTTACAATATCCGCGACTCCTTGACTCTGTTTCCGCCTCGAGTAACTAGAAGGCGACCGGGGGGCGGAATTGTACAACTTTTGCGGTGAATTTTCTCGCCCCTCGTCGTTTGCACCTTGCACTTCTGCACGGTGGTCCCAATTGTGTTATAATCCTCGCGATCGTGCTCTATTTATCGCGAACAATGTTGCACGTTGTTTATTTTGGAAGGCATGTGACCTGCTCTTCCGTGATTCAAGAGAAGTTGCACGCTACCAAGTCGACCTTTGACTCTCTCGATGTCAGGGTTCGAACTATACGATACACACTGCGCGTTGAGCTTCGAGTTAAAAGTATCCACCCACTATGCATAACACATTGGAAGTGGTTAATCAATTTTAAAGTTTGGATAAGTAATTCTAAGTTAAACGAATGTAATCAGGAAATTGTACTCTATCCAGAAACAGTTTAAATAATCTGATACTCGTTTCTAGCTTGTTTGGTTCTTTAACACATTGTTTGCCAAACTCGTGAATATTTCTACGAGGTTGAAAAACCAACACAATTAACAGATTCCTTAAATAGGTTCCTGGTCTGTAAGCTATTCAAATATATTATATGTACATACATAGTAGGAGCATATTTTTGCGAATAACAATATTAGCGCACCGCTACTAGGCGGTCATCGCACGGCGCTGTACCGATGGACCGAACTAGGAAGTTAAATTACTGAATATCACAAAAACGCGCCAATAAAGGAACCTCGAAATCGTGGTATGCAACTTCTCCTGATCCTCGAGCAATTTTTCTACCTTATCTGGCCGCCTGCCTTCCCGACAGACCGCTCAAGTTAATTACTCGTCCTAATAACACTTACCGTTCACACGTTCTCTCATTCACGCACACTGTGGACCTTTTCCTTTCTTCGTGGCTACTCCTTCTATCGACCTACGTGTCCTCTACGCGTCTAGCTAGATACTTTGAATCTGCGTGGCTATACAATTTGTGAATAGGTATTTAAAATTACGCGTACCACATAGACCTCTTATAGGTGCCATATGAGTTACCCGTTCAAGATACAAGGAGTACCTATCTAAAATAAGTACATAATATACAGAGTGTCTTGGTAGAAACAAGCTGCTTCGATGTCTTCGTTATTGCGAGCAACAGAGGAGTTGCTAGGAAGAGTTGTATGGATTCATCGGGTGGACTTTAGGTTGGGTCGTTTTAAACGTAAAGTAGAATTCGATAGCGTAATAAAGTCTGAGTATACACGTGTTAAGGTACGTTTATCTAGAAACTAATATTTAAGGGATTGAAATTATACAACCTTTGCTGAGGAACCTATTTTTTTTTTACCGCTTAAAATAGCGAAGATGTCGAAAAGGTTTGTTTCTAGTGGAACACCCTGTACATAAGTATAATCCACGAGAAGGCGGTGATAAATAGTAACGACGAAGTAACAATACAATATTGCTCGATCCCGTATCATATAATATATAATATTTATAATAATAGTAATAATAATATAACGATATTATTCGCACGCGAATAAAATGGCCTTTTCTCGCACCCAACTCTCTCTTCGCCCTATTCTCTCTGTCTAAAGAGCTACTTAAGAAAGGGTCTCACCGCGCTCGTCCCATACATATATGCATGCGTATATATATATATATGTATAATACATGTGTAACTTTTGTATTTATATATTTATATCTATTTATAATCGTTTGTATATCTCTTCATTTAACGAAGTGGATAATTACGATAGGCCTAACGGTCTCGAGTCGCAATCATGTCACACACTCTTTCTTCCACTCTCGCATTCTTACACTCACCATTTACTCACGTTGCGTTTTGCGCAACTCTCTCTCTCTCTCTTTTATTCCTTTTAGTACGTTCGTCCGGCGAAGCGTCCAAGGATAACAAACCCCCCTCTCTCTCTCTCTCTCCTTGTTTCACGTACACCGTTGCCTCGAGAAAGAAAAGCAAATCGAACAAGCGAAATCGAAAGGTACTACGCGTAATTCTTGTTCTTTTGTGCTCGGCTCTTAGACACTGCGCGCGCGACTCGAGGGCGGTACCCCTTGCGATAGTTACGTAGTAAGTCCGGAAAAAGTTTACACGGATACCTGGGTGTTTCGTTAGCTCCGTTGCAAAGAGTTTTCGCTAATTCGTGACCGCTCAAGGTCATCGTACGTCAGCCATCATCGTATCTCATCCCTTTTTGAACGCAAATTATACCGTTTCTTCTATCTCATGTATCTTTGAATTTTATATCTCCTTCGTTAAGTTCCTGCTTTCGTTCGGAACTCAGTGAACGTTCTGTAAAAGTTGCGTTTATTGAATGTTACGACACAAGTTCTATGTACAAATCAAGTGAAAGAAAGTATATCGCGGGAAGCTCGATTGTTAAAGTAAAAGCACAGGCATTTATCTCTTCATTTTATTTTTAAGATAATAGCGAATATGGAAAAAAATACGACGCTTTTACGATACAGTCAAGTTGGGAGGGGTTGTCGACAAGTGACTTTGAGCGGTCAAAATATTCTGCCTCGACTCGAGAGTACATAGGAGAAACAAAATGCCAGGCGCATTTTGCAACCGATATCACAATTGAATAAATCTTTTCATGTAACTCGAAGGCCTCTTACTATCGTAACGTTAGCTAACAAAAAGACTTGTTGGTTTGCAACAAGACATAGTGAAACACCCTGCATACGAATATGTATGCATGTGTATATATATATATATATATATGTATATGTGTATCGAAATCATGCTTATCAATAATATATTAAACACGGTACACACGTATCCGTTCTCTGTCTACAAAAAGAAAATCAGCGCTTTAAAATTTCTTTATACTCTTCTTACTCTCGCTCCCCTTCATTGTTATAAACTAATTTTGATGCTACGAGGGATGGGGGATCAACGTCAGCGCTGACAGCATCTATGCATTCTCTTAAAGCTACAGAGGTAAGTGTAAAGATGCGAATACTGTTAAGGCTGACAGCTGTTTCGAGAAACATCCCTTGTCTGCGGTGTTGCGTACGGTTCACGTTATCCGCATCGCTCCTCGTTAATTACAAATTAGTCCTTACTCGTCTATTAAAGTTGCAAGTCTAGAACGAAACGTTCGACTTGAAACGATTCATTAACAGGGTAACGCAAAAACATTGGAAAGGGATGAAAAATCGACGATGCGGATACAACGTGGAACACGAAACGGAAATGAAAATCTCTTCGTCGCCGCGGTGGCATTCGATTGATTCCCGTTCGTTCAAATACAAAGTAGAGGTACTTCGCTTCGTGTAAATACAATAATGTACAATCTTCGTTTTATCATCAACGTTATCATCATCGTAAATCTTGTATCGTTCGTTTATTTTTCATTTTTTTTTTTCTTATTTGGAGTTTAAACCTTACTGTGACCTCGGCGCGTTCAGTGCCGAAAAACGGAATCGATCTACGCTCTACTGTGAGTCGAGAGACAAAAAACGAAAAAAATTCTCTATACATTTAACGCATTCTCTCGCAGCGACGTCTTCGTTGCTCCGGTTTATCGAATCCTCTTCTCCGCTCGTCCACGCCTCCATTCCCATTTTTCCCTTCTCCTTCCTCCACTCTCTGTCACATATTTCTCCACCCATCGAGAGCGACATGCGCTCAACCCTCTTCCGTCCTTCGCCTCGCCTCGTCTCCGTTCGTGGTCTCTTCCGGTTCAGAGGGAAGCGACTGTGTTTGGCGCTCGCAGAGCGAAGGCAAAGGACGACCCAACCTGAGGTCTCGATCTCGAGTCGCATAGTTGGTGGATAAGATGCAATCGTTTGTGAGATATGACACTTGATACTTCTCTTAACGCTACAAACTACCAAGCTGATCAATTTAACCCGTGTAGGGTGAATTTATTGGAATAGAGTATTAACTACCCTCTCACATTCTATTTTCAAAGATACAGAGTAATATGCTTCAGAGACACGAGTTGAGCATTGGTAGTTTTATGTTTACATCTTGACTCCTTAGAGGGTCTTCCGAATTCACTGATTCGACTGCATCTGTTCCAAGGACTATGCCATGCCTCGAGATTGCATCTTGCTACGACCTACTACGGCTACCTCGCGATTTACCGCGCGAGCGTCCGTCTACCTATCAATCTACTGTACATGGATACCTTGGTCGTAACACTAATCGTGATAACAAATTACATGGTATGTATTACGTACATGGGGGCTCGCTGTGCGTATGTATCGTTCACGCGTGCACTTCCACACGCTGTGTGATCTATATTTGTGTGTGTGTGTGTTTGTGTGTGTGTGTCTGTATCAGAGCATGTGTGTACCTTCGTATCCTCCATGTACCTTGTGTCCTCGGTGTACATGTGACGCGTCCGCCTGTGTCCTTGTAATAAATGATCCTCCTGTATCTGTGTATAGTGTATTTACCTCTGTATGAGATTTTCGACGATGCAAAATAACTACAGCGTGTGTCGTGCTCCCGTAAAACCGGTATCATCATCCCCTGTGGCTTCTGTCGGTGGCTGTGGGTAATCTTTAACCCTTAAACAGGCGCACGCTTATTATTCAAAAAACTGCCTTCATCGTCTAGGTTGTCTAAGAGAATCTATCCTTCTATGTTTGTGTTTGTTATTATTTTTTGGTTCGCTTAATTTCCACCGTCGCGATTTAGAAACATTTTTTTTATTTTTTAGACGAATCGTCGAGAGTGTAAACGCTATTACGAGAGGAAGAACTTGGATAAACGTGCAATTAAGACAAAATTCGTTTAAACTTTACATTATTATTTACTTTCTCTCTCTTACAATTTACGACGTAGCTCGTCCCTTAGAAAACACTATCTGCTCTCGTTGGATTGACCTGGACGCCGCGTCAGCGTCTTTCGAAAGTAGAACTCGATAATAAATTAACGTGTATTTTTTTTTTTTGCTTTAGATATTTCCGATAATCTAAGAAATTCTATTAAGTATAACACTTGCCCTCTTAAGGGTTAAAGATGGTTAAGGAATGTCTGAGCGGGCTCGTAAAAGACAGCTCGAACGATGAAAGAAGAAGGATTTATGTCGTAAACGAACGTAATCGCGACAATAACCGCGAATGTTTTGAGAATGACTTGAATGGCATTGTGTTCGAATAGAATTTGCGTATCTTTTTTTCCAAAACAAAAACTATAGAAAATTGATGCAATTCCTCTGCGACGTCTAATTGAAAAGAAAGGAAAAACACGCGAGCAATAACGATTGAATTCCTTTTGTTCGCGGACTCGTCTGTTCTATCGTTACTCGTGATACGAATATAAACAGCAATAAATAAACGTGTGAACGCACGATTCCGAGAACGAGTAACTGAAAGTAACAGAGCGTGTCGGTGATTGTTGTTACTAGTATTTTTTTTTTACTGTTGACACTGGTGTTGTTTTACTGTAGCTGTTGTTGTTGTTGTTGTTGTTATCGGTAGTGACTGTGGTAGTGACAGTGGAGATGATTAGTATTGGTGCTGTTGGTGGCCGACGGGGTGCAGGTGGTCGAGAGTGGCCTTACTTGAGTAGTTGATGGGCTCGCTCGTTGGCCACCTTTATCCTCGTCTCGTTCGATTCGCCCTGCGTGGCAAAAAAAGAAACAAACGAAAGATCGTAACCCAACACACAGCCGTGTATCAAGATCGCGTTATATCGTCGATCTCGTTACTTCGATTAGTCCCGCGCTCTTCTCGCTCGAGCGTCGTCGTCGTTCCTTCCAATCTCTCCTTCGTCGAGAAATGGGGAGAGAATAAAAGGAACAGTACTCGACGACGACTACGATCCTACAGGATTTTATCCAACAAATGACAGTCCAAAGGTTTAAATGTAATGTCATCGTACGCGTTGGCATGGTACGTCTCTCGAAAGCCTGGAATTGTTCAGGGTTTTCTAAGTCGCTGCCATTTCGGCAGGTGGATCGAGTTGGAGACACGAGTTGGGTTAGCGAGTTGACGATGTCCGACCGACGACGAGAAGGCAGAAGAAAGGGCGTGGGGCGTGATACGCATACATGATGTACGGCCACGCTATTGTCACAGCGTGTACGTGTATATGAGTGTATGCGGCGTATGTATTTTGACTATTTGGGGCTCGAAGGAGACGGGTACTTGGGCAGAGAGACGCATTTTACTTGAGCAGGTCGTGCGCACGCTGATTCGCCACGGCTATCCTCGTTTCGTTTGACTCGCCCTGCGGATTATCATAGTATGGATTTGGTCATAGGTGGCACAGAAAGAGAATCTTCAAATCGAACGTAAAGGCAAGAAACAACAGTGAAAGGGGTTAGACAAAAATTAGGGCGAAGATTGTAAACAAAGGGCGAACAAAGCGTGACACGTTCACACAGTCTCACAAGTATTTGTACACCCTGTGTCTGTTAAAGAAACTTGTCTCTAAATTAGATGATAGGTTTACTAATTTCAAATAAATGTTTCATTATGAATACATATATATATGCAAAGTCTATTCGTGTACATATCTATAACGTAACGTTTATTTGGAAACGTCAAGCCTATCATTTAATCTATACAAATTTCTTCGCTAAACGTGGGTTAGAATACTTCTGGGCCTGATCGTATACAGTGGTGCAGTTCTTTTACTTCTTATTAATCTTTTTAGTCGTGTTGCTTTTGCCTCCTCTTTCTTTTCATCGATCATTTTTGTAATTAATTTGTGATTTGCAGCGTATGGCCGAACACAGAAGACAGCCCGTGACATTGGCGAAAAGAAGAATGACGTTTGGTGCGATGACGAGAGGGATTAAGAGGGCGGCTAGTCGTGCGGTGCACGTGCGTACTTCATGCCAAAATGAAAACGAGACGATCGTCGATCGATCATTCTCCAATTCTCTGCTGTCAGAGCATCAAGTACCGGTCCCTCGACGCGATCGTTCGACGATTGTTTCCTTCTCGATAATAGAACTTCCGTGCCAGTATAAAAATTGTATATATTTATATATGTAGAGAGAACAGAAGTAGAACAAAATATAGAGAACGTTCTATCGAATGCGATCTTCTCGAAAGAGAGTCAATCCCGTCTTAGAAGTCTACTCGCAATGGAACCACATCAGACTTCGGCAGTACTTTCGTTAATTAAAAAAAAGTAATCGTTGGTAGTATTTAAATAGAAATACTCCAAGACGTATGAGAAATAAAACAAAGAATTTATTCTACTTTTTAATTCCCTACACAGGAAAATTTATGGAAATCGCGTGGTTCCCTTGCAAGCAGGGGTAGTAACTTTGAAAAGGACGGAGGGAGGGAGGGAGGGAGGGAGGGAGGGAGGGGACACGATGCTACGAAGAAGAACGCGTGTACGTTCGATAAGGTGCCCATCGTCGGCGGCCAGAAATCTCGCGATCAGACATTTATCGCGCAAGCGAAAGCTGGCAAACTGCTTCTCGTGTAAAGCGTAACGTCCTTCTTGTTACCTTTGGTTTAGATCTGCCGTGCGCCAGCTTTTCATTAACGAAAGTATAATGGTGGTCCTAGTGGCGTGGACAAAGTGCAACTCTCCGAAGAGGAAACTTCGAACCATGTGGGGTTTATTTTCGACAGAGAACGAGGAACGAGGATCGTTTTGGGAGGAAGGATAATCGAGGGGCGCGCAGAGTGTTCCTAAAGTATGTGGTCGAACTTTAGAAATATATTCCACTCGTCGTAACGATAAGAAAATCTTCCCATAGCCTTGAATCCCTGTCTAAGAGGCGCTGGGCACAGATCAGGACCGTGCCTCTTCGACGATGATGAACCTCAAACAGAACTGTTCTTATGTTTCTAAGCTTCAACGCTTCCTGTGTGTTCTCATTTCATTTTTGTACGTCATTACAATGAATAGAATACACCTCTAACGTTCAGCCACTTATTTCAGAAACACTCTGTACAAGAAAGCGAAAGCGACGACGAACGTGTGTTGTGCATCGCTCTGAGCGCGTGCATCGTGAGATAAAAAACCACGCATGCTCCGTGAAGAGAAAAAAATAGATAGCGGAGCTAATCGTACGTAATGGTAATCGTCGTTTCCAACAACTTTTTCGACGCGTTCAGACCTTGCTCTTTCCAGGCTCGTTAATGCGCGATCGATACGTCAACGGTATCTGTTAACTGGATCGTTTCCTAACTAGAAACGCCCCCTTCTACGTACGTACAATTAACGACGTACAAAACGCGCAAACTTTTGGTTCATCCTAATATAATAGCTATCTTAAAGTGCTGTTTCTGTTATTTTACAGTTGCATCCCTTTGTTATAACACATTTCTGGGTGCACACATAACAAAGTAAACAACAGAATATTTCCCACGATACAAGAGCGATAATTAAGCTTGTACGACCCAACAACAATTGACAGGTTGAGGTACGGAGACGGATCGAGCAAGCTCCGAATGTATAGCAACCCAGTGATTCCTCCTGTGATCGCGTCGAGCAAGGACGCGCGACTCGTTTCCTCACCTTGCGATTGATCCTGTCGATCTGCCGATTCTGATTCTCCAGCTCGCTGCCCATGTCGATGGCCATGTTTCTCAGATTGCTGATCATCGTGTTCACCTGGCCCATATTCTCCTCCATCTCGTTCTCGCGCGCGTCGTTCGTGATCTTGGCGATGTACCCGCTCTGCGGTCCCAGCCCGTTGCGATCGTCCATCACTCGTTGCGGCTGGTTGTTTACCACCTTACCGTCATCGTTGCCCTTCCACGTTCCCTCGTCTTCCTTGAAGCTGGCGCTCCTGTGGAAAACATCGATATACCATTAGAGATACCGTCGCGAATTACGCTTCGAGCAAGTACACTGAACTGTCTTCGAGGTGGCGATACGCGAGTGTAGATCACGGTAGACTGATTGTAAGAGAAATAGTAAGAGATGGCGTGAACCTTTTGCGGAGATACGGAGATACAAAGACATAGAGAAGAATTGTTCAACTTGGTACATTTTACAGAAAATTTTAGATCTGATCCGCAAAAGGTTAACAATATATAGAAGAAACTCCTATCCTCGTTTAATCCTTTAGGTCTACGACATCCTCCGTCCCTTCTCTGATCTCCGGTGCTTCAACTGAACAAGATACAAATTTTACTTTCAGACCGTTACATCCTCTATCGTAGAAAGCTTTGCGACTGAATGACCTCGTGGCCCCGAAGGATTAACGACGGATTCAAGAGACCTCGCTGGAGGGCGTCGAGGTTAGCGGTTCGTGTTTCAAGTGAAAGCTGTTCGAAAGAGAGTGTGCTGTAAATGCAAAAGGCTCGATTTCAGACAGTGAAAACATTAAAGCGATTCGGGACAGTCCTACTTGTTGCACGGAAGAACGCAGAGGCCGCAGCACTTTTCCATTCCAGTGAGATTTTTCTCGGCCTCCCTCATGTCGGCGTTGATCTGGTCCATACCCTCCTCGATTCTGTCCAGTTGCTCTGTTTCATCGTACGAGAAGAACACGTTAAAGCTATCGTTCCTCGATAAGTATTCGCCGTAGAGGCTCGAAAGAGAATGGACTATCGGCTCAAAAATAGGTTTCGGAGGATCGTTGCGTACTACAGAGTGGTTTGTATTCGAGTGGAAAGCTTCACTTTGTGATAAGAGGAGGGAAGAACGAAAAATACTATTCGATTCTCTTTCGAAGCCTTCGAAAACCCTTTGAAAAAGTGGCCTGGATCACCATTGCTGGAATGCTCGAGGAATAAAGCACTTTATGCAATTATCTGGATTTCTTTTTAATTACACCATTATAGACTGGATTTGACAAGTGTCGAGACACGGGGCTCTGTTCCTTGATCCCAGGTGGCGACCCAGGGGCTTTGTAGTCTACGAGGAGTCGTCGAGAGAATCGCCGTTATTAAGCTAAATTATCCAAAGGCCTAATGGCACGAGATAAATCAAGACAAGATCAAGAAATTGAAAATTAAATTCAGGCGATGTCTCTCGTCCTTCCTCGGTGTCATTAAAAAAAAAAAAAAAGTGCAACGAAAGTGCAACAATTAAGCAAGAGTCTCCCTACTAAGGGTTCCTAAGTTCGGGTGAGTAGCTTTGTATGTACTGGGGGTGTAACGGTGGGTATAATCTAAAAGTAAACTGGGTATCGAACCAAGTATATACTCAACGAGTAAGAGTAAACGCGTTATGTCGATGCTAATTGCATACTGTGCGCGGTAAACGCAGGTATAAAAAAAAAAAAAAAACGTAAGTAGAGTTGCAAGTAGGTGGGTACTGACTTACACCGTGCCGGAAGTAAACGGAGAGAGGCGTTTATAAACGGTGATGCGCGCGTGTCGTGCTACCCGATACATCTGTATTATTTTTCGAAGTACATTCTTTGCATTTCTTTCTCTGTTTTCTTGTCGTCTACTTGTTTTACTTGTATATCTGTTTTTACTTTTTTTTTTCTCTCTGTTTTTGTTCGTTCGCCTTCGTGAGATTACGTTCACGTAAGGAAACGGAGTAAGAATATAGGAGGAAGCAGACGGAGAACGATAGGACGCAGAAAGAGAGAAGAGAGTCAGAGAAACAGAGCGAGATAGGCAGAAGTGTATCGAGTCAGAGTGAGATCGAGTAAGAAGTAGGCAGAGGCAGAGAGATAGATCAGAAGAAACAGAGGAGACAGGTGCCGATAGAGGAGAAGTGAGCAAAGCGAGAGTATCGATGATCAAAAAATCAAAGGAAGAACCAAGTCGGAGGGGAAATAGTGAATGCAAGAGAAGGGAATGGTCGATACACGTATCGTGTGGGGGGAGGGAGAGGGTGTGTGTGTGTGTGTGTGTGTGTCAGTACAAGATGCAAGGGAACGTAAACGATCTGAAAGCTGAAGGTGGTGAGAAGATGTCGGTGGAAACGAATCCCGTGGTCGTTTTGGTGCTTTTTACATTTGGTTAGTATCGGCTGACGAGTTGTCTCGATTGGAAACTAATAACTCGACGGAAACGAGGTTTCGTCGGTGTCTGGACGATATTTCCACGCAATTAGTGTCGTGTGCGGGTTATGCGCGATATCTGTACGTATAAAGATGACTATGATATACGTATAGGTATCGTACGTCGACGGGTGGGTGGTATAGAATACACGAGAATACACAGAATTCGTCGATCGTGGCTTTTGTGTCGGTCGAGATCGAATCAGGTGTGCGTGTATACGTACACATACATATGTACACAAGGATGTGTACGTTAGAGCGGTCCTTAGTTACGTGTAGTAGCGATTCTTCTTAGGAATTCTTTTGATCGAGGTGGTTTCAATCCACGAGCAAGTAATTGCATCGATACATGGACTGGCTTGAGGCATTGCGGTAAAACTGAAATTGTGTATACAATAGGGCCTCGATCGTGATACCAAATCCACTACTAATCGAGACTCTACTGCTCCAAACTTACCCATTAAGCTATTATAATTTGCTGTTAATCTAACATCTTTAAAAAGAATCGGAATTTAAATCGAATGCGACCTATTGTAACTTTTGCAACAAGGGATCATAGAAAATCGATTATATTCGTAGATAATAGAGCAAGGACCACAACCTAACGCACACATGCGTGTATATATGCACACACACATACACGCGTACATACACGCAAACACGAGTACCTTTGTGAAAAGATCGCGATTTCTTTACGTTTGATAAGGTTTAATGTTTGTATGTCTAGATTTGAAATGGCTTACCGCCTTGCTCGTCCAGCATTACGAGGGTTTTCATCCCGACCTCGTGGCTCTAAACAGGCAACCGACCAATCAGCGGCTGTGTTAACACACACGTGAGGATACAGGAAGCACCGTCGAAACGCTCCCTCGCTTCGCTCCGCAAACATTTCTTTCAATGGCCTTTTTTTATTACACGTTAAACCACCGAAGAATCAGACCGAAAGGGTCTAAAATCTAGAGAGAGAGAGAGAGAGAGAGAGATGGGGTCGATCTACCTCCTCCGTCTCTTTCTCTTCTGTCTGATTTCTGATCTCTCGAGAACGAGGGAAGTCGAGGAAACGCGCGCTACTCGAGAAGAACACGGATCGGAGGAGCGAGAGGGCGCGTACAACGACGACATTTCATCCTGATTCATTAATTCTACTGTGGATCAGGCTTTGCTGGAAGACCAGGATATCTTTACACTCGTGAGGCAAAGTTAGATGCAGACGTACGGAGGACTCTGCGATGGAACAGTTGGATTTACCAACTAGAAAACCGAGACACTTCCTAGGAATCGAAGCAACGCTAATGACGAACATTAAATCAGCCATGACCGAGGAAAACTCGAGGTTACAACGCGAAAAACAGGCGTCGCGTGGTCCAGGCCGCTCCTCTGCTTCGTTCGCGAAGAAGAGTAATCGAAAGCACACGTGAAAACTAAACGCCATCGAGGGAAACGCGAGTCGAGTAAGTTGAAACGATCGACGAAGCGAAGAAGCGAAGAAGCGACGATCCTGAATTTTGAACGAGTCGAGGAGGGTTGGTAAATCCAACTTTCCCAAATTGGGAGAAGAACACTTCCGTAGGGGAGGGAGATCAATTGATTTTTGGCACGTCGATCTGTGAAATTTCCAAGATCAAATAAGATTAGAGACAGTTAAACAATAACGTAGCAGCAACTACACGGAAACGTGGTTGGACGCTCTAACATTATCGGTTATCTCGTGGGTGACGGTCTTGAGAAGGGATGAGTCTCGTCGAGGCTGGTGATCGAGCCGATCGAAGCTTTTCGGGGAGGATGAACGCACGGATTTATGAGGGAGAAGACGATGCTGGATTTAATCGGATGAACCGAATCGAGTTAGTGGCAAAGTGGCGCGGTGGCGATGATGCGAGAAGTCTGGTGTTAAAATAGGAGCAGACAAAGGCAGAAGCAGATTAAAAGGAAGAAAAGACACGCTTCGTATATATATATGTATATATATACATATATATATACGAATATATTCTTTTTTTTCCAGTGTAGGCACTCAGAGTACCGTGGCGCTGTAAGATACAGAATTAGAAAGTTGTTTTAGCTAAAGGACAGAAAAAGAGATCAAGAACCAGAGATAAACGCGTGTACGAGTTGCTAAGAACCGGAGCCATAGATCATATACGGTGAGTGGACCGAGTATTCTTTACTGGGCGCATCTGTTGGTCTTGGATCGTCGATCTCCTGTTGGGATAAGTATTATAGGATCCTCGTTAATACGAATATTTCAATGTGTTGATTAAATATTATGGGAATGGTCAATGGAATCACGAAACCCGATGAATGATAACTGAGACATTCGAAAAAGTTTCATTAATCATCTGACGATGAAACAAGTCGCACAGAACCTTATCTTCTTGACTCCTAAACAGGTTAATTAATATTTTATGTGCAACGTGAGAGTGTTTAATGTCAATGAACTTTATCGTGCACTTCGATGACATTGCTTCCCCGTGCTACTTGATCGATACACTGAATATTCTTATCGACGAGGATCCCAAAACATTTATTCCAAAAGATATCAGCAATCTGAGGTCAGCAGATGAATCGGTACAAATACTACTGTAGCTCACCGTGTAAGTACAGAGTGATTCGTTACTTTCCCACAAAGAGCAAGGTTCCGTAGCGTCTCGTGCGTGTGAACTGATAGTGGCATCGTTCGGTACCCACTTGTGTTAAGGTGGAGACGTTTTTGCTGCCACGTTTAGAATATAATGTATCTTTGTAGGGAAACTAACGAATGAATAACTCTGTACACGCTTATGTTAGTCGTAGTGTTTGCTAATCGAGTCGTCAACGTCCGCGAAGGTCTCGATTCGTATCCCCAAAAACGAAACGAGTCGAATTTCACGCGGAGGAACAATCGACCATGTTTCTTGTATTCGAACCACGTACAGCGAAAGTGACTTCGTTCATAATTTATTTCCAAGTTCATACTTCAATTACGAGGGTGAATTGTAAGGGATGTTCCTTTTACGATTCAGTATACTGTACAAATATTTCAAACGATTCAATTTCTTATTTGTACTCCAACCTTAATGGATCAAGTTCTTTTGCGAACATATTTTATTATTTTTTGAAGTTGTTGTGAGAAGACATTGGATTTAAATCTGTTAAGAAATCTGAAATTTTATTTAACGTGTTCTCATCCTTCAACGTATTCAATTTATTAGTTTATTGGTACATCTTCCAACCTAGCGGATGACGCTTTAAAGTCACGATCGCTGTGCATCGTTGCAATCGAAACTCGCGAATGCCTTCGATCGTTCCATATTATTCCGAACCCTTCAAGTGTGTCCCCCAATGTCGAACAACCCACGAACCGACTCCAAAAATTTCATTCCTTTAACTCCTTTATCCCTATTTTTGGTTCATATACATATACACACATATTCCTGTACGCATTCTCGATTCGTTCGTCGAAACGAGAGATTGATCTTTTCTTTACTTTATTTTTGTTGTTTTTTTTTTTTTTTTGTTTATTGCTGAGGGAACTGCTTACCGCCTTGATGGTCTAACATCGTCAGAGTGTTCGCTGCGACATCCTCGCTCTACGACAGGGTCGAAGGGCCCACACGTTAACGGAAACGAAAGATCGTTCAGTGATGCGCGTGAACAACTGCGAAATTAAGTCAGAGACAAACAAGCATCCCGCGTGCACGCCTTGCCACAGGAGGGATATCGCAAAGAGTTACTTCGCTTCGGTTTTTTTCTTTTTTTTTTTTTCTGAACGCGTTTATTCGAGAGGAGAGGAATGAGTAATTCGATTCTGTGCGTTAAAAGCTACGATGATGAAACGAAAAGGGGTTGCTCGGCCCGTGTTCGTCGTCCTCTGCCTCCGTTTCGTTATTAGGAGGCTCTCGCGCGCGGTGCTGCGACATGATTCGGACGGAATCCGCGTCGTGTGACAAAACGTGCCGGATTGTAATCAAACAGAAACTTCGTAATATTCATCTATGAAAGAAACAAAATGAATCCACGTTCAAGGTGTACGTCCACCTTAGGTTTAAGAACTCGGAGAATAAAACTGACTCCTTGGTATCTGTCGTTCTTTGAAGCTATTTTTGTTGTTTTCCAGACGAACGCCTTGAACGCAGAGGTAAATCGGAACAAAAACGTACGAGAAATACAGCGATGAAAAGATATAAATGGAGATGACGCGTAGAACGGAACAATGACGAAGAGACGACGAATGTGAATCTCGTTGACTAGAGCGAAACAAATTGGTGCGAGTTGTTAACTATTCAGCTACGAGTTTAATACATATATTTATATTTATATATGTTCGAACTGTCCACACACAGCGACACCGAACGTGAACTTCTCTGCTTGCACCATGCGTTGCGCGCTATACTTGAAGAACAAAAATAGATAGAAAAATAAATATGAAAAAATAAGAATAATAAATGATACCGATGCAAGTCTTTGCAGCTTGAGAAAATGTTCCAACTACGGCATCGAGTTAATCAAAAGCCACGGATATATCATCAGAGGGGGGGGGGGGTAGGGGGGGGGAGGGGGGCCGGGGAGGGGGGGGAGGAAAGGTGGAATAAATTGTACCGAACAGTCTAACGAGCGGGTGAACCTTTTAACGCTTTCCACTCTTCTTGACTTTCGTTTTTTCTCCTCGCTTCTCTGCGAGGTGATCGGTCTTGGACAATCGAATCGACTAATCGCACTACTATCGCATATATACGTGATATGTACACGACGGTATTGGTAAACTCGCAGATCAAAAAGCGAAAGATAAATACCTACATGGTAAGACGACGGTCGACAAGTACGTTCGATGCAAAACGGGTTAAAGTAAGTAGGATTCAAACACAGAAGAGTGTACGTGTACGTGTTCGTGTACGTACACGTGTATGAAGTATGTGTAACGAGTGGTCCCATAATTATTTACACTTTAATTGCTTTGGAAACTATACTGGTCAAGGGACAGTTCATCGAACGAAAGTTGCAAGAGAAAAGGACTGGCAAGGCAGTTTTATATTGGTCGCTCAAGTGTCAGCCACTTGCAGACGAATTTTTCACCCTTTATCTTGCAACTTTTCATCGATAAATTGCCTTTTACAACAATTAAGGTACCGATAGTTATTGGATCACTCTGTACACACGCTCGCCATGGTCCGACCCGTTTTAATTCATGAATGGAGTCGTCGTGGAAAGCCAGGTCTAGCCGTCATTTTCGACCACTTGGTCTCCTCTTGCGTTTCTTTATGAAATATACAATACCCCAAGGATCTTAAAATTACTGTTGCTACCGATCGAAACTAACGCGAAATAATTCGCGATGCACCCGAAGGATGCAAAGCCTTCCAAAAATAACTAAAATCAGTGGCTCGACCTTACGTTGCGCTGGAAAACAAAAAATCCAATTTTTCTCCATTCCGACTTTCCAGGATATATACATTCGCATGTTAAAACGGGGCGTCCAATATATAGAGGAAAATAAAAGTTACAACAGAAAGAAATAGACAAACATCTACCGCTAAGACGTTTAACGAGTAGGTACTTTCGTTTCTGGGATTTTACGCTAAATAAAACAGAGGTAGAGGGATCGTACGTACATATACATATATACACATACATAGGTACATACATATATACATATATGTATATATAATACATGTACTTACATCGAATCGATAGATAAAATATGTACGTATTACACGTTGACTGAAAGCGACGCAGCTAAGAAGCTTCATATGTTCGACTACGAAGAAAAGGAGAGAGGAGAGAAAAGAAGAGAACAGAAAAGTATAAAGGAACGGTTAGTTTGTACACAATCCAGAGAAGAACGTGTTTGAGTGACAGGTAAGGAGAGAAAAAAAAAGAAATAGTTTGACAAAACACATTACGTTATGCGTCTAATCGAGATGCATATATATATACACACACGAGGATACACGTCTACACACCGAGTAATTGATTTGCTGGTGTGTCAGAGAGGCAGAAATGTCGAGAATAGATAGATAGATAGACAGATAGACGAATGGGAGAAACAGAAGCGCGTAGATAGTTTTTTTTGTTGGATGAAAAGGCTGAGAAACAGGGCTCGAGAGGAGGGGGGGCGGATTCGTGGGCGTAAAAAAGGACGAAGAAACAAAACAGGCAGTTTTCGAACGAGTCAATTCGAATTCGCGCACTGGATGACGTGACACACTCTGCACGAAAAAAGAAAAAAAAATTGAAAAAGAAACTCGACTACAGCACTTCCGGATCTCTCGTATTCGTGTACTGGCAGCAGCAGCAGCGATAGCAGCACCAGCAAGGATAGAGTTAGGTGGTTGCAGTAGTTGATGTCTTTGTCGTGTTAGTAGATAATAGTGATAGTGTCGTTTACGCCTGGGCCATGCAAAAGTTGGAAGAAATCGAGTCGATTTTCGTCAGCCTGGTACACTACGGCCTGTTCCACCGAACGATAAGAATTTTTGAATATTTTGTCTTTCTGGCTTCCGAAAGAGAATCTTTCATTTGCAAAATGTCCCAGAGGCATTGCCGCAACTTTTGCATCTACCCGCGTCCCGACGAGATTAGTTGTGTTAGTGACGACCCGGCAGAGGCTTAGTAACAGTAGGAGTATAGCAATAGTACAAGTAGTAGTAGTATTTGTATAGTAGGACTGTACAGTGGTAGTTGGCTGTCGTTTTTCTTCGTCAACCGCGAATAATCGCACCGTCTCGTTTAGACATCTCCGCTAATACATACATCTAACCTGTACTTGTGAAGCAAATCTATCGCTACTTCTCGGTTGCAAAGGTTTCAATCGAGCAGGGAGTTGCGTGTGTAATTCCAGTTTCAATTGGTGTGACATAGGAGGATGGGAGGAAACAGAAGTTGTGGTTGTAGGGTAACTCGAGTGGTAGTTAACAGAAAAAAGAATTAAAAAAAGAGGGGGCGGGGGTGAATGTCGTCGAAAACTGAAGTGACGTTCATCGAGGGCGTGTCATTGCGCTTCACGGTACAACGAAACGCTATTAATAAGTAATGGGTTCCCGCGACCCGTAACGAATGAACGCGTCGACTGGAAAACGGAAAAGGCAAAAAACCGACGCGAGGAGAAATAGTTATAAGTATACACCCTGTGACTGGGATCGATCAACGATTTCCTCTCGAACCGCGCACAAACCAGAACTCCGATGACTCGACAAATTTAGGAGAAAAAAGAAACGTGGTCCAAAGACGATACGAATAAAGAAAGGGGAGAGCAATTAAAAAAAAAAAAAAAAAAAACACGAGGAATCCTCGAATCGACTTGGGTGTTTAAAAATTAACACTGCAATTACCGAGGTCGGAGTAACAATTTATACCTTCTAATTAGAACGAGGGAGAGGCGTGCTAATTTATCAATAAATCCAATTTTGAAGTTTAAAGTACGCGGCTCATATCGACTCGGTAGATTCAGCGTTAAACGAAAACTAATTTCCAAAATTCCCAAGTATACTCGCCACCAAAAGAAAAACGAGGGAATACAAACCCCTAAAGTGACCTCGTAAAGAAACATAAGATCGCGAGGTTCCCCGAGATAACAGCACGAAGGTGTCTATCGATTAGGGCTGGCGTCCTCGAGCACGGATCGAAAGGGGTTGTACCCTCCTCGTACTATGAATCGCTACAGTAAAGGTAGACGTGGAGGGACGGAAATTCGCGGAGGATGAACGGCGACATCGCCGAGGAAATGATCCGAGCATCGAGGAAAAGACAAGTCCGAAGGGAAAATGGGTTGGTTTTCGGATCTGATGGGCGTGGCACGACACGGTCCATTGTACGTGTGCGTGTATGTGTGCGTCGAGGAGTTCGAGGGTTAGAAAAGGCGAAGTTCCTTCCTTTGTTTCGTTTACTTAAATGGCTAAAAAGCGATTCACTCACCTCCCTGGTCATCGAGCGCGACCAGAGTACGGATGCCAGCCTCCTTGCTCTACGACAGACAGAGGCAGCACAACACAGACAACCACCACCAGTGTTAAAGAGTTGTATTTTTTTTTTCTTTTTAGTAGTAAGTATATAGTATAGTAATATTAGTAGTATATTAGTAGTATATAGTATTTACGGTATCAGGTAGAGACGGAGGGTGTGCGGAGAGAGAAGTGGGCGAGAGAAGCAAGTTTTTGGAGGAGGTGGGGTGGGGGGGATTGTTTATTTCCCTTTCTCGCAAAACGGTGCTCGATGTAGATACATATATATATATATATACATATCGTAACCGAGTCATATTTTGCTCCAGGGTATTTTTTTGGGGGTGGAGGTGGGGGTGAGGGTGGGGTGGAGCTTGTACGCGTGATATGCAGCAGTAATGAGTAAGTAAAAGTTGATCTACTTTGGTCATATATACTTTGTTTTTTTTTCGTATTTCTCATTGATGCTTCGAGTCTGGATGAGACGCTCTATTTTTTTTTTTTTTTTTTTTTTAAATATCGAGTTGCAGATATTAGCTTTCGACGCGTACACAACGCAGGCGAAAATTGGATAATGCATATATATATATACGTATAATTGGTGTATATAGATACGTTATCCTGGCCTGCGTTATGAGGCAGAGACAGGTGGGCAGAGACAGGCGGACAAGCAAACGGAAAACGTTTTTCTCACGGATCGACAATAAAGACACGTTGCGTAATAATAACACTAACACATAGATCGGTATTTCTCGGTACGAATGAGTATTATATCTTTATCGATCTCTAGATAACTAGGCTTGTCGCTTGTTGTTGCTGTTGTTGTTCTTGATGTTGTTATCGATCATGACGATGTTGTTGTTGTAGTTGTAGTTGTTGTTGTTCCTGTTGCTCTGTGACTGTCGTCGCCGTTGTTGTAGGTTTTATTTATTTATTTATTTATTTATATTATTCATTTGTCGGATCTTCTCTTCCGGGTTTTAATCGAGATTGATTTCGTTACGAGCGCGCGACGGTTCGCGCCGGATTTCGATTCTTTTCTCTAAGAAGATTTAATATATATATATATATATATGTATATATGAAATATATATATATATATATTTTTTTTTTAACTTTTGTTTGTTTGTACTCTTATATTTTGTTGTTGTTGTTCTGTTTCGCTAGCGCGTGACGAGTTGAAACCGCTAATTTTACTATTATTTTTTTTAACTGGGAGGAGAAAACCTCGCGCTCTCTTCTATCGTCGATCGTTCAAACTCTTTGTCTTTCGTACCAACGAACGATAAGAGTCACCGACGATTCGCACGACGACGAGAACCGAGTTGCAGAAAGTGGGTAGAAGAAGAAGACAGAAAGAGAGTGCTACTCGAAGAGTCTATGAGTCTGAATTAGTCCAAAGAACGTAAAGAGGAGGTTCCGCGGCGCAGTGTACGGTAAAGTATCGCTGAATACAGAAAAAACGGTACAATATACAGTTTCGATGGAGAGAGAGAGAGAGAGAGAGAGGTAAAGTATGCGCAAGTCAACGAAAAAAAAAAAAGAAAAAGAAAAAGAAAAAGAAAAGTATATAAAAGATAAATGGAAATGAATCTCGGTCAATTTGAGTCGCGAGAGCAGAATTGTAGAACTTGCGAAATGGAATCGTTAAATTCTTCGAGTCGAGGAGAGACTCCTCGGAGAGATCTCGGGACTCAAACTAACTCGGAGAGAAAGAGAGAATACCTAAATAAATGCAAAGTAGAACACACGCACACATAAGTGGAGGAGGGAAAGCATGAACAGGAGAGGAGAGCATGAACAGAGCGGCGAATGACCGTACGAGAGAACGAAGAAACGGAGAGCTTTTTTTTTTTCGACTGGGCAAATACCGTGGGATGAACCCGCTCGCAATCGTTGTTCCAGCAAACGATACTTATCTTTGCTACCTCGCGATCGAGACGACCTACCTCGCGAAGAGGCCTCCAAAGCTCTTTGGAGGCTCGCCGTGTTCTCGTTCCATGCAAATGAACATTCTAATCCCAACGAATTTAAAAGGCAAAAAGGAAATATATAATTCGGTACGGAGAAGAGGAAGAGAAAGGCTGAAAAAATTCGAAAGATTGCAAGAGGCAATATATATAGGAGAGTACCACACCATCATCGCGAAGCCAATTACCGAGGTTTTCTCTAGAACGTGCTGTTCGTTCGTCCGAACCGAGGTCTTTGCTCCTTTCTTCGTTCGCTCTTTTAAAGAGAAGCGTGCGCATCCGTCCGCATTGGGAAATGTGCATGAGATATCCAAGGGAGAAAGAAATCGAAACAAAGGGCCGGTTCAACGAGTATTTACCGCTTGGCTCGACTTATGCCGATGTTGGACTGTTTTCGAGCTAGGACGAGCTAAATTTTGTTGGTACGATTAATGTTAGTTTCGATGCACGATTATTTATTTAACGAATAGTGCCTTCTTTCACTCGAGGAACTTTAATACTTTCACTATCGACCAAAGACCCATTATCGTTGCTTGAAACTTTGCTAGAAACTTACACAAAGCTTCGAGTATACATATAAATTGAATAATATTCGAGACTCAGCGCTGGAGCTACCTAGACGATCCAGATTGCAAAATGCATTATACATCCCGCAAACTATTATATAAATTTAGATAGAAAATTTCTCGAGCGAAGAGAGCATTACACATTCCCCAAACTATTATATGTATAAACGTCCTATAACCGAATCTGTTGAACCCTTACGGTATAGTTCCTTCGATTCCCCCAAACAACGCGCGAAGACTCATTCTATATTCGATCAACCCTTCAAATACTATCGACTGCGTCGAGTAAATACTCCATCGAATACCGTGCAACAAAAAATAGTGTTCGAATGTTCGAGATAAAACGAGATAAAAAAAAATGTAGGATGAAACGTGAAGAATATACACGATGCATTGGCGAGTCTTTGAAGAGCGATGCAGCTCGTCCCCGTGTCGCGATCGGTTATCAAGCGCGAATCTTGAAAACCTTCTGATTTAATCGTGGACCAGCTTCCTCTCTCTTCGAGTACGGATCCCTTGTACGCGGGGGTGTGTTTCTGTGAGTGAGTGAGTGGAATGTTCTGTGCACAGAGAGATCGCGTTTGAGAATGATAGGCGGAAACGTGACAGCACGATGCAGCACTGGAGAGGAGAAGAATGAACAGTGTTCGGGCAAACACACACAGGCAGCCAGGCAGCCAAGGCAGGCAAGCTGTGGAGTTCTCGAGTAAAACCATCGATCTCACAAATCTTTATTAAAATCAGTTTCAAATACTAGAAACACCCAGAGGAAACCGGTATTTATTCGCACGAAGAAATTAGGTGCACCAACACCTCGCGTATCTTGAAATCAAACCAAACTATTCGCGTACATACACGCCTAATCGGCCTGCTAATTAAACTTCGCCTCGAGAACCCCACCGGCGAATAGGCGGCAAACTTCCCCCGATAAAAAGTCCACCAATGACGACGTAAACTCGTCCTTTTCGTGTCGACAAACTCGAGACTCGCGAAAGTTGCTATCGTCAATCTGGACACGCGATATATTTTATGGTACTTGTCGTCGATGCAGATTTTACGTTCGGAGAAAATTATGCGAGCAAGCAAACGATCAAGCGGCGTTTGTTTTCGCGTCAAGCAAGGCGGACACACACCGTACACGTGGAAACACGTACATACACAGTCAGCAACACGGACAATAATATCGAGGAATGCCTGGTTCAGCCAGCAACACGAAATATAAATACAACGGGTAGCAGCGACAGAAGTATGGCGGCCATCGATGCCGCGCGAGCTTAGTTCTCTCGGTTCTTTTTGCGCTCCTTGGTATAGAGAAACGATATTTCGCAGATACTGTTGGTCGTGTACTGTTCATTTACCTGTCTCGGTCAGCCTCTAACGGTGATCGCTCGACAGACTATCGAGGGGGTGAAAATCGTGGCGTTCTTACCTAAACTTTCTGGCTCGAGACACGTGGCCCTTTCTCCTCGGTTCGATCGATCAATTCGACACCAATTACTTTTAATATACAACATTTCCTTTGAAAGACGAGTTTCAGAATGATTGGTCGAGAAACAAGTATTCTTTTCAGGGGATTTCCGGTACTCTTGAACGACCAAGTACAGTAAAGTCTTCTTAAATGGACAAGCTCGGGACTGAATCTCGAGCTCGTTTATCGTAGAGTTCGTATATTTTCCGATATTTCCCGACGAGAAGAGTATTTACATTATTATGTATGTATGTCGGCGAGTTGCATTAACATTGTCTCGCCGAGATATCCGATCCCAGATCGTGTTACACATCTAGTAGTGGGGATGGTTTCTGTGCATTTAAAGAGACTTTACTGTATATTGATTTTTAGTTTTTACAAATCTTCCTGAAGAGAAAGGGCAATAAATTTGTCTCGTGGTAACCTTCGAATCGATACTGTCTGGATGTACGATACAATAGGAAAACGGTTGCACGTTTGCGCGGTTGATACGGAGAAAGTAAGAACGAAGGGTAACCAAGGTCGAGGTAGTAGCCGTAAGGGGACCATGTACGTACAGCAGAACCTCGTTAAGGGAGATCGCTACAATACAGAAATGGAACGTACTATAAAATGGGGAATTTAATAGTTAATTTTTGAGGAATTGAAATAAATAAAAGATACCAATGCAGGTTCTCGAGAGCTAAAGAAGCTTCTAAAGAAGGCACGGTTTTAATTAGTTCCTTTTCCTTCGATCTTCATGAAAGGAATGCCTCGATTTCTTAAGTAACGTGGACAATTGTTCAAAATTTGTTGAATTGAGAAATAAAATACCGGATTAACGAGGTTTCACTGTACATACCAAAAAAACGTTAGATTCTAACGTGTACATTCACTGAACATTAACTCTCTATAACCCCACGTGACTCTACACCTCTAATCTCTGATTTAATACACAATTTTTCAATCTCTCCTATCTATATTCTCCAGAAGCTGAACATAATTCGGGTTATAGAGGGTTAACCGAATTTCCTCCGCGATTCCTTCGTTTCGAGTAGAAAAACTGAGAAGCGTGAAACCAGAAACCGTAAACAAAACAGAGCGGACGGGCAGGGGTCGAGGGAAAGAGAAAAGAGATAACAGAGAGAACGAGATAAAACCTCGGACGTTTACCCCTCGCCGAGACTTGTTCTTAACGACCGCATCGAAATGTTCACGTCAAAAACATCGACGCACACCATTGTTCCACCCGTGATATCGTGTCAACGGCGATCGATAAAACGGCATAGCGCGATCAGTCATCGATCTTCCTTGGTTTTCTTCGAAATCGTATTCGCGTCAAGAGCGTTCTCGCTTTTTCGTAGCGTCCATTCCAAAGACCCCGTGTTGGTGGGATTTCTCACACCGTTGCTGAAAAAAAATATCCTCCACCACTGTTACCATTAAGAGTGTTTTTTTTGGTCCATAATTGCGGCAATTGCCCCCCGTTCCAAAATTCATTCGTTCCGTTCTCCATTTACATAGAGTACACAATCGACTGACTGACATCGACGGCAGTTCACGTACACATGTATATTATACATATACATATACATATAGCCTGTGTATACATACATATATATATGTATATATATACATAATACACATACAGGCAGCTTCTTTACACGGCGTCCCACGTGTTAGAGTATGTACGTACACTGAATAAGTAATAGTCGTCGACGTTTCCGGTGCTCGAAATACGAATATGTGTGCTAATTAGTGCAGCCACAGATACAAGTAGCAAAAGAAACTGGAACGGAGCGACGCAATGACCTTTTAACCCTGTCGCGCTCTCGGATTTCATTTAAATTCAACGCGAGCACACCGTTGGGGGGTTTTCCCTCGAGTGTTTGCCGAACAGAGTTCCCCAGAAACGGGTGGTCCGCGCGCGGAGACGGCGATTCGGATGGTAAAATGGAGCAAGAGGTGCTCGAAATGCGTATTCAACGAAATAAACAGCATTAATAAAAAAAAAAAAAAAAAAAGAAAGAAAGAAAGAAAGAAAATATACACCTTTACTCCATTTTACTCGTTCGAACCGTAACCTCTGCGACGACCACCGACTTTGGGAACGCTATGAACATTTTTTTTACACACAGTGAAAACAATAAATTCATTGGTGTACGGGTTACTGGTTTCAATTGCGTTCGCTCCTTCGACAATTAGTAACAAGTTGAACAAGAAAAAGAGTAAACATATCTTGAGTGTACATACAGTTAAAAATTCCGCATACACTTATAGGAGAAGTACATACATATATCCAGAATAGAGTATATATCGAAGATAACGAGCATAGACAACGAATAATTATGTATGTGGGAAGAAGAATGCGGAGTTGAAGAAACGTAGACAGAACACACGAAAACGCGCACACGAACGCGCGTGTCGAGCCGCCTTTTGTTTTTGTTTACTTGAAACGAGGACGAATGCAGTACAGGGTGGGCGATATTTGTATAGGAGCATCAGAATGCTTTCGTTACTCGTGGATATCAGAGAATACTGTTCAGGATGAAGTTATGCTCGAGGCAAACGTGGTAATAGACAGCAATTGGGGGGTTTGTGCCCCTTAAAGAGGGAAAGTATGCGAAAATTGATCGCTCTTGTGTGAAATGACATCGTAGACCTTGGAATTTCGAGTCCTATCGCTACGTTTACCTCTCCTAACAACTCATCTTGATCCTAAACAAGTTTCTCATATATCCACGCACACACATAATTCAAATATTCAGAGGTTCCTATTTAAATATTTCCCCCTGTGTAATAGTCTGAAAACGTCCAAAGTGTAAAATAATTTGCACCCTGAACAAACGAATTGTTTTTGCTTCGGGGAAGCAGTACAGCGTTCAAAGATGCACCGTTTGCGAAAGAATGTCAAGTAACGATGCACGTGGTTGTTCCACACGCGTTCGTGTCGCGAATTACCATCTCGGACCGCGTCGATGCGTCGTCTTACAATTCTTCCGAGTACATTCGCGTCCATCCCATCTGGGGAATGAACTCAAATTGCTTGGCACCCGTGCGATAGTTTTGTTTTTTTTTTCGTATCTTTTTCCTTTTCTCCCCCTTTTCTGTAGGAGGAAAATGTCTCTTTGCTCTCGTCCCAAAAAATACGCGCCATAAAGCCAACAATACCCCGGATGGTCATTATTTACTTCCGTGTTGAACGGTACACGTTCGAACTCTATTACATATTATACACATACACAGAGGTACGAAAAAGGATGCTTCCGGCGCCAGAGTTGGGTCAAATACTATTTCAAGATTTTTTCACGACACCGCATATATGAACAAATCTGACCTTTTCGTGCATCGAGAGCACGATATATACCTCTCTTTTTCTAGTTACATTCGTTGCAATTTACGCTAAGTACTCCATTCTATTCTATTCTTTTTTTTTTTTTTTTACTTAGATTCATTCTTACCTATCTAAGTGCACTAGTCGAAATAGTATTTTGCCCACCTCTCTCCAGCGCGTTTCCATCTTTCTTATTATTATCATCAGTATTATTTCTTTCTTTTTTTTTAGGGTGGTTTTTGGAGGGTTCCTTCAAATTTGCACAACGTCGAGTTTAGCGAGGACACAGACCATGATGCCCATATCTTGCCGCGACTTAACACGCAAACGAGTTACCAGCGACAATTACACATCTCTATTCTATACAAGACAATTTCCGGGGAGCAACAACTCCGGGAGATCATAGATCGCTATAGTAACGAGGATCGAGGATTAGTACCGAGGATGACCGAGGATGAAGGTTAATGCGTAAATAGAAGAGAGAACACTTTTTATAGGGACGAGACAAACTCACCTCCTCGCATAACGCCATCATACGCCTCGTACTCTCCAGAGACTGAAACAAAATGAACGTAATTTGGTAAACGAGAGTCCATTTCACAAGCCTGGATAGTTGAAGATACGATAGTCCCTTCAAAAATGAAGGAATGCCTCAAAAAGAGGTCTCTCGAGCGAACATCTTTTATGAAAGCATTTGAAACTCGATATACTCGATGGAAAAAATATCTTAAGATCGAAATTAGTACGAGATAAGAAGACATCGCGCTTTAATAACGAGAGATAAGAACTCAAGGCCGGACTATGTGTACAATTGAAAAACAGATTTGGAAGCTGGTATCATAGATCGGTTTTCTACTTCGATTCGCTGGGTTGCTTCCATCAAGCATAAACGGGGGATTACTGGATCCTTGTACCTCAAGTAACCGATATCAAAAAATAAATGAAACAAAGATGTACATTGAGTATATTGTACTTTAACTACGAGGAACGAATTTGATCCATTCTCATAGAAACAAAGGGTGTCGTGATCCCCTTGCGAAGGTCAGCCAAATCTTGAAAGAAGGAATCGAGCGTACAAACGTACCTCATCTGTAGTTTGATCGGCCTTCAGCTGTAATTCCTGCAGTTCGGTGCGGGGTGGCCCACCCCCCTCCACCGCCCCATCTGCTGCTGATGTCGGAGCAGGCATCTTGACGGGTGCCTGACGAGTAGTCTTCTTCCGCTACCTCTCTTCTCTCCCGTTTAAGCTAGCTCTTTACCGGGCGCAGCTCCTTCTCCGGTGGCTGAAGCCTCCTGCAACATTAAAGGGTAAACGGCGAATTAGAAAAGCCGTTCAGCAGGATCGTTCTATAAAGTTCTCCGTAAACTCCAGCAACCTGGAAGAATGCGCTCCATTAAGGTAATCGAGTCGAGATAACTACTTCCATTAAACGGATAGGGGATCCCTTTATTAGATCAATAGACGTATAGCAAAGTTCTCTTCGCAATGGAAACGTTACAAGTAGAAGACTTAATGAAACTAAATACTTTAAAGGGGAATACTTTGAGAGAGCACGTGAGAAAGTAAGGGTGCACGCGACAAAGCAGCAAGATCAAAGAGCAGAGTCCTCTGGACGGTTGATAGACCGCAAGCGGTTGGTTCCAAGAGTTCAGGATCAGTGGTTGCGAAATTTCACGCGGGGATTTAGCGAAAGCCCACCGCTGGCGCCGGGATCGGTCGTCGCGGATGCATGTTTACGCATTTACGCGAAAGGCATACGTGTGCGGCCGCGCTCCTCCGAAAATCAATACCCGACGACCGCCCCGACCGAACGACCGACCGAACGAACGACCGACCGACCGACCGACCAGTCGACCGCGCAGACGCACGACCGCCATCGCGTCCCTCTCCCTCGCTCCTCTTTATCCTCACTGAGGTCTGATCAGCTGAGACCTTCCACGGCGTATGGGTTAGGTCATCCCAAGGATTCCAAGATGCTTTTCTACGTACAATTAATCAACAGTCTGATAAATAAATTACTGATAACATATATTATGTCTTCTTTGGATATACTTGAAAAGATAGAGTTGCAGTCGATGCATTTATTGCATCATGCAATTCAGACTTCTATGGAGGTAGCATTGAAACCTTGTGGATGGTTCCTGTCTCGAGTAATGGTTTGACGAATGGGTGTCCGTGAAGTAAAAGCATTTGGAATTTGAGCTTGGAATTTGCATTGTTGTCTTGCCAGACTGATACCGGGCGTTTTATCGTGTCTGGGAGAAGGTCAGACGTTATCTGACCTTTCCAAGGTACAGAGCTTTTCCAGTGTTATTCTGTCGCGCAAAAAATATCTATTTATACTGTACACGATCCATTTTTCTATAAATATTTCTTGAATGTAAAGTGTCCGCTGTCACTGCTTTCGGATCACTCGAAACTCGTGTCTGGCTCCTGTACAGTATCGATACCAAACGGTACGCGTATAAATTCTGTCGTTTAATCGGTCGATCGCAGGAAACCGTGTTGCACGGTTCCAGGATGGGCCAATAATTATAAATATTAGCTTCCGATGCAAACACGAGCGTCCACGTCGATGCTCTGGCATAATGAATAAATCCTTCGTACGCTTGCTTCGGGAGGGCTCGCAGGCATTACCTTGTTATCGTAAACTATGCTTTTAGGAGGCTCTGGCTATGGAGAACACTTTGTCACGCGAGCCGTGGCCAACTTTTGCTATAATTATGCAAGCGTATTCTCGATACTTCCTTAAATTGAATTCTCCAAAATGTCTACCACTCGAATAAATGGACGACCCTCTGAGAACAAACTCTCACCCTCCATTGCGAACCACGGAAATCTCAACTATATGTATATCAGAGTAATAGATACTTGTGACGCACTTTCATCTACTTTTGCAGTACGAGGACAGAATATTTGACGAAGCGAGGCTGACCTTAGTTCGCAAACGCTAGAGTGGAATGATTTGGGCCATCAGTGAATCGGATCAGCCACTTATTTGTAGAGATCTCGAACAACAGATTCGAATTGAAAACTAAGAACAATTATCTTCCTTTACTTGGAACACAGTGTCCAGTCCACGAGCAGATCCAGAACGAAACACATTTATAAGAGACTATAAATGGGACAAACCTTGCTTAATTGGGCCACCACATTGTTCTCAGTGAGTCTCGATTAATTGGAACAAGTGATTGTATCGCCCTACGAATTAGAATCTTAAAATAAGAAACCCCTTAAAATACCACGAGTACTATTTTTTGAAAATAACTATCACAGAAGAATCAACTCCCTGGGTTTCACCCTTTCCAAAATAAATTCCAACAGATATTCAAGAAAACATTGATTTCAAGATCCCTCCAAGGAGGGATCCACCTTCCCTGTTGCTTATATTTTTTCTCAAGGACCTCCAATAGTTCGTCAGTCACGGGCCTTAGGGCTCTTTAACGCGCCCCTGGAATAAATTATGGCGTGATCAATTGTCTGAGCCTCTGTCCTTGCCCTCGAGACGAAGTTGGCTCATTTCCAGGGTGAAAGGTACCGCGTCGCTGCTCCTGGTCACGGTGCAGCTCGTCAAGATCACGGGCGACTAGTCGGATCTAGAGGGCACGACGTGTATACCCTCCTCTCGGTTGCAGACAAACAGATATCGGTGTTCGATAAACGAAAACGTAAGAGCATTCAAAGGGAATCGCGGCGAGAAATCAATAAACCAGGCCAACCAGCGAACATTATTTCGATACGAACGCTTGGTTCCGTCCCCCTGCGTGTTTGGAAAAACCTTACATGTACGGAATCTAAAAAAGAACAAATATTTTCATCGTTATTCGTGTTATATTCAAAGACGAATGTGAAAAGTGGGCTTTCCATTGTAAAGACGAGGAAAGAAGTGGTTCGAGATTAATCCTTGGAACGGCAAACTTTTCAGCAAGACCCATTTCTTTTGAAAACTGATACTTTTTTGGATTATTAAAAACAAATTCTTCAAATTTCTGTATGACCATTCATTTTTCCATTTTTTGCAATGGTTTAACCTTGAATTTAATCTTGAATTTCAAGGTCAAAATAGATTTTCCGATGGGTTATTTCAAGATATCTGGAAACGTCGCTTCCTTTGCACCCTCGTGCATCATTTCGAAACAAATTCCTCAGCACGAACTCGCATGACGCAACAAGGATCACGAAACTAATCGTCGATTAAAATACCCCGTGACGAAGGACACGGTTCGAAACACGCGGTATATCTTGTCTAAGAGGCGCTGTCACAGACATAGGCTGCGCCTCTTAGGCAGGGTAAGTAGAAATATTTACCCACAATTTCGATACATTAATGCGCCAACCTTCATAGCAACGAATTACACAGATTACATCGACACTTGGTATTATAACTATATCTGCTTTCTTGGAATATGTGATCGAGAGAAATTAAAATTTGTGCAGTTTTTCTATTTAGATAAATGGCAAGTTTACTCTTAGACAACACACAGAATGAATTTCTGCGAGTAATATTCTGAAAAAGGATGGACCTTCTAAAAATAATTAGCGTAGGACTCCGTCAAGCTTAGATCCA
This sequence comes from Hylaeus volcanicus, assembly GCF_026283585.1. Lineage (NCBI taxonomy): Eukaryota > Metazoa > Arthropoda > Insecta > Hymenoptera > Colletidae > Hylaeus > Hylaeus volcanicus. The sequence continues at coordinate 21,944,133 of NC_071982.1, read as the reverse complement.
CCTCTGGCATCTAATACGTAAGTGATCGCAACGATAAGAAGCTCAGCAAAAGTCACTCAACGTCACGGTAAAAGGCGAGATAGTACCATCGCCTATAATTTAAAAAAGTAGCAGAAAATTTCCAAAACCTTTCGGTCTTGCAATATCAAATTTAATAATCGTAGAAGCGAGCAAATGAAACGATACGCAAATCGCGACCGTAGAACGTTATTTCCGCGACAATATTTGAGCGCTAAGTGAGTCTAAATAAAAAAAACTACCGCAATAAATATAGAACAGGTGAGAAGATCAATATTTTAGTACATTTCCGCATCCGATGACTCATACGCGCGTCATTGTAATTACGCAGTCTATCTTTCCTCGAAACGACTAAAGATGCAAATGTATTTTAACGTAATGCTAGCCTAAGCCCGTCTCTCTCCTTCTCTCCAACACACGCGTCTAAAATCAATGGCTGTTATCAATGACTCGTCAGCTGTTAGACCAGCAGAAATTCTGTAAAAGCCACCGTGTCGCCGTCAATGACCCGAAATTCCCATGATCGAAAACAACAGACAAACTAAAACGTATTTATAAACTTTCACGTGTGCGATAAGTAGACCGCGCATACGTCAGACATTAAGAAATCAATAAATAAAGTTGCCGGTTCGAAGCAGCAACGTTAATGCGACGTCTTCCGCGTCGAACAGGTATAGAAATTCATTTGAAAATAACACGAACCTTAACTCGTGCCCTCTGACTTATTTCCCTTTACGCGGTTGGATACTGACCTTTGCAACTGTATTAATGCATCACGTAAAATGGACACTGGGTCACGATAAATGTCACACGCATTCGATTCGCACGCTGATGATTTTACGATGCGATCTAATTAGTCTTTGATGTTATCATTCCCTTTCTACTAGAGAAATGGAAGATAGAAGATAAAAATGTTGAAAATATTACTCTGCGAGAATTACGAATCGCTATATGATACGACTAAGAAACACTGTTGAACACTAATGCTTTCCAACGATCCATCGAGAACAGAACTAGCATTCAAATTCATAGAATCTCAGACTCTCGTCCCCTTATAAAAGTTGCATAGAAATCGAACTTGCCAGTGATATATGTACGCAGAGAGAAATAACAATGCAAGGACATTTAGAGAGAAGTACTAGTTTGTATCATCGACTCTCAACTCTGGTGCTATAGGAAGAAAAGATTATGCAGTGAAACCGGCTATTATTACTAACCGTAACTCGTCGATACAGTTGTCTTCGATGGGTGTTTCCTCTGCTCACGGACTCCAAGATCGGCTCCCTGCGAGAGACGAACGAACAATTGGACAACTATCACTCTGACACTTTGTTTGCAAAGGAAAACCGGTTAAACCGCGAGAGCAAACTCGACGAAGACGAACGAGTCCTTTATGATAGGAGGATTGGTAGTCAGCTACTGAGCAACGGAGCAGTCGCAGACTGGCAGCACGGCGAACGTCGCTTGGGTGGGGGGTGAAACGTCGTCACAAAGGAATGCGCCAATAGGAAGGCGGATTTATAAACTGCAAAGTCAAGGCGCGGGAATTCGGTATCGAATTCTATGTACTTATATTTTCTGGACGATCTTAAACAGCGTCGTGCTTAATATTCTTTTGGAATATTCGTGCGTATCGAACGATCTTTTATGTTGTTTTATGGACAGTCAATTATTACGTGTTGGCGTTATATCGATTTTTGACGATGAACGATTCGAAGAGGGTAAATTCTGAGTCGAATGTTATCCAATATAGTATCGAATTGCGTCTCGTTGACCAATCCAATAAAGGAACGCAGTAATTGTTACGAAACATACAATATCGAAAGAGAAATGCTGTGTGTTCTATCACTGGGGGAAAATCACTAGATTCCACAATCAATCGAGACGCGTACTCGTTGGTGCCAGGACTTGTGACTTTCTCCAAGAACTTGGACGAATTCATTGATACACATGCAATTACTTTCTCTTTTTGTATTCCCTTTTGTAATTATATCAAAGATTCGAACATTTCCATCTCGTAATGTGAAAGCAATGCCAATCTTGGAAATAATTACAAATTTACTGGATAACAAGTAAAATACTTGGTAATGTAAAAGTTTATTAAATACTTGAACATACAGGTCGTATTCTATGATGAATCGTGTTAAAGAGAGCGACACCCTGAAAATTCAACGAATTAAAACGAGGAGGAAACTTGTCAAACGATTAGACAGACATCGAACCGGGTTCAGGAGAGAAATATCAAAACGAAAGGAAATACTCTTTGATGTTTACAATCAAAGAGCCAGATAGGAAAAGATAAAACCTGTTAATGATATTACCATATATGTATAATAAACTCGCTGGCACGCCGTGCGTGCTTTAGGTAAAACGTAGCTAGAGTAAAGCAGAAAATCGATACAACTTCACTGCAATGTGGTAGCTCGTACGTTTTCCACCTAGGGTTTTACATCAAGATGAATCTAATTAAACAATGCATTCGCTTACCAATGAAAGTCAATGGTGTGCCATATAACGGAGGGAAACTATGCCTGTTAAAAGCTTGGTGTTTTCCAGGATACTGCAGCTATCACAGATGATTACTCCGCACGATGAAACACATAGTCTTCTGGCCACTTCTGACAATCGGAAACCAAGGTATGGTTATATCAGCTCCGAAAGTGGCGGGAACTTTCAAACCCAACAACACAAGGGTGATTCACAATCTGTAATTATAAGAAGAATTTCCTGAAATATTACACTACTCAAATTTAATAAATGGTTTTCGACATTTAATTACTTGCAACTTTACTGTTTCAAACAACAAATAAACAACACATTTGTATTGGTATACGTAAATAATCGCAATTAATCTTATCAACCAAAATTTGATGGTTTAGTATACAATAAGATGTACTTCGTATATTCTTATGCTGATTAATTTTCTGATAATAAAACAAAATATTTTAAATGACATGGTAGAACAAATCAATTTCAAACTTCAATGTACAGTAATCCTTCCTTAAAATAAAGCTTACATTTAATATGGTTACATGGAATATATTATATATCCAACAGAAAATCACATATAATACATTGCATAAACAAATCCTTCCCCAATAAAACGAGTAACGTTGTACTATCTTTTAACGAAACATACATATATTTATTGGATTATGTTATAGACTTTATCTTATCTCGATTCTAATAAAAAATGTTTCGAGAGGCGTACTGTTTGATATTTAGCATACGCTTTCTCTTAAATATTTTATTTATATTTCGAGTCGGAGAGTGATTCCATCAGTCGAGACTATTGGAATCCGTAAAGTGAATTTTTCTTCCTATGAATATTACCATACAGAGTGTAGAGCAATTCAAGTCGCACAAAGGCGTCAAGATTGATTAACATCTTTGAATCAGCAATACAAAGAAGTATAAAATATCAACGAAGGAGCGAGCTACGTCAGTTGGAGGCTGGAGGTCAAAACCAAAACGGAGGCGTACATACAGAAAGATGGCAGGCTTTCTGTTGTGCGCTGCGCGCTTACTATTTTTATTTCTTATTAATTTGATCCTTATATCATCTTGTTCTGCAAACAAGCTGGTAAGAAATGTACCAGAGCCGTTGATCCAAAGTGCCTTGAATTCTTTGAACGAGGATTCTCCGACCCACCATACGTACAAGGGCGGTAACCTGATTAGCGCGCAAAAATTGGTATGTTCCCTATATATCTTATTATTAATCAACTATTTCAATCAATACTAATAAAAATGAAATAAACTTACATCAAAATTGCTATAAATAAATTTTGCGTAAGTTACATTTTCTGCTTTGATCACGATTTACAACATATTTGTCTATATTTTTTAGGATGAGTCACCATACGTAATATATAGACTTACATTTGACTTGACCCCTGTTTGCAAAAAGACATTAGAACCTTGTCCTCGAGAAGCATGTACCGTAGAAGTAAAGCAACACGAACGAGGAGACATACACGTTTTACGGGAATCTATACAGTGCATGTATTTGTATCCCCAATCGACACAAGATGATCCACTGCAAGCTCAAGAATATACTCAGGACCAGGAGATTATTGAAAATTTGGACAAACAGATTGTCAGTAACCAAAGCGTAGAACTTGATCATGAGATTCAGAAAACTGGAGACCATAATGATAAACCATTCATAGCTATGAGGGCTTCTAGTTCTAATTATTGTCCAGGATGTCCATATGAATTAAATCCAAACATACCCGAGTTAGCTGTGTTTGGAGAACAAGTGGCAAAGTCAATGGATGAATTAATATTGAATGACTTCAAGCACAAAATGATCAATGTTATCAAAGTAACTCGTGCTGTACCACCTTCATCTAATGTAATACAATATCAATTATTATTACGTATGGGAGAATCAGATTGCTTGAAAAATGCAATAGATCAATCAGAATGTTCTGTGCAATTGAATCTTCCCATTAAAACATGCTTGGTAACATTTGAAGAACAACCTTGGCAACAATCTAGTCGTAAAATAACAAAAAACAATTGTACTTCAGCGAATAACATTGAAGTTGGACATAATATTGATCATTCTTCAACATTAAATGCTGAAGCACTTGTAACAGAGCCTGCACCTAACAGAGAAGAATCTAATCTTGAAAAGGTTGAGGCTATGGAAAATTTAAAAAGTATTCTTGATAATTATACTTATGCCACAACTGCAAAATCAGAGGAGCAAGACCAATTAGAAGTAACAGAATATCCTATTGTAAAAATTTCCATTAACAAAAGTGATGATGATAATACAAAGCCTCAAGGATTTGAAGATAAAGTTAAAGAATTTGGGGAATTTCTAACAGACTTTAATTTACCTACAAGGGAAGCTAAATCAGAGCCAGAAACGAACAGAGTGGAAGTTAAAGAAGAGATAATTCTGCCAAAAAGAGTTTCTGCTGATTCTACAATCACTGAATCACAAAATTTGTATAGAAACAAAAGACAATCTGAACTTATTGGTGCACCACGTATCAAAGATGTTAATAATACAGAAGTAAGGGTGCTGGCAAACAAAGGATTACAGAAACTTTCAGAAAATTTTGAAGGTACACATGAACCTATGCTAGTAGAAATTGTGGAAGCCACTGAACAAATAGTATCGGGATCTTTGTATAAAATAAAAGTTAAACTGGGCACGAGTACTTGCCCAAAAGGCTCTAAAGATAATTGTCAGTTAAAAGAAGGAAGTGAAATCAAGGAATGTTTGTTTTCGATATGGTCACAGCCATGGAAAGATAATGGATCTCCGGAAATTACCATCAATTGCGATCTAAACAACCGAGAAAAGCGGTCTTTAAAGGGTGCTCAGTATAATCAAAAAATGTTAAAACTAGCTCAAGATATAAAAAACGAAACATTGTTCGAAAATTCTAATTTACCAGCTGCATCCTCTGAAATTAAGGAAGAAATCACTTTGCCAAAAGAGGTGTCCTTAACAGTTTCTATGATAAATCATTCTACTAAGTTATACAGAAGCAAGAGAGAATCTGGTCTTGTTGGTGCACCTATTAATATAAACGTTACTGATCCTGAAATACAAGAGATTGCTAAGAAAGGATTGCAGAAATTCACAGAAAGTTCTGAAGGTACAAACGAACATACGGTAGTAGAGATCGTAGAAGCCTCAAAACAAGTAGTATCAGGATATTTGTATAAAATAAAAGTTAAACTGGGCACGAGTACTTGCCCAAAAGGTTCTAAAGATAATTGTCAGTTGCAAGAAGGAAGCGAAATCAAGGAATGTTTGTTCACAGTATGGTCACAGCCATGGAAAGATAATGGATCTCCAGAAATAACCATTAACTGCGATTTGAACGACCGACCAAAACGATCCTTACGGGGTTCTCAATATAGTCAAAAAATGTTGCAGCTAGCAAAAAATATCAAAGACGAAACTATGTTCGAAGATTTCATCAGAGAACATAATAAATCGTATGCTTCAGCTAAAGAAAAACACAATCGTTTCAAAATTTTTAAAAAGAATCTGAACAAAATTGTAGAATTGCAAAACTTTGAACAAGGAACAGCTGAGTATGGCGTTACAATGTTCGCAGACTTGACGCCTAAAGAATTTAAAGCGCATTATCTAGGTTTGCGACATGATTTGAAACAAGAGAACGAAATACCATTTCCAAAAGCTGAGATACCAAACATTGATTTACCTGCTAAATTCGATTGGCGTAATTATAACGCAGTCACACCTGTGAAAGATCAGGGACAATGTGGATCGTGTTGGGCATTTTCAGTTACAGGCAATGTAGAAGGCCAGTATGCAATTCAAGAAGGCAAATTGTTATCGTTATCTGAACAAGAACTAGTAGACTGTGATACAATGGACGAAGGATGCGGCGGAGGTGAAATGGAAAATGCTTACAGAACCATAGAAAAATTAGGTGGTCTTGAATTGGAAATAGATTATCCTTACGATGCCAGAAATGAAAAATGCAACTTCAATCGAAGTAAAGCTAGGGTGCAGATTGACTCAGCTGTAAATATAACATCGAATGAAACACAAATGGCACAGTGGCTAGTAGCAAATGGCCCGATTTCTATTGGTATCAACGCTAATGCCATGCAATTTTATATGGGTGGTGTTTCTCATCCCTTCAAGTTTTTATGTAGCCCTGAAAGTTTAGATCACGGCGTTCTAATTGTGGGATATGGCACGAGCAGTATGTATTATACTTTCTGAATGTAATTACATCAGTTTCAATATCGTTTATATAACCTATTTCGTTTTTGTTTTCAGAGTATCCTCTGTTCCACAAAGAGTTACCATACTGGATAATAAAAAATAGTTGGGGCCCAGGTTGGGGTGAACGAGGTTATTACAGAGTATATAGAGGAGACGGTACCTGCGGAGTTAATGCACAAGCTTCAAGTGCTATAATAATAAAGAAAAATTATTCACGAAACTAACGTCTTTCAGGATATTTAACTCGTCTTAAATAAAATATTTTTTGTTACTAATACGATATGCATGTTATATAAATTTTATCGCTTGCTTTATGAAGAAATTTTGTACGATATTTCTAAACGACAAATAATTTGTTTCATATGCCAAGTTGCGAGCTCGAATTAATTTCCAATTATAATTATATAGAATCGTACTTATAATGTTTTCGTAATAAAAAGAAATACTTGTTACGATATTTTCATGTCCCTTATATTATGTTCTTATCCTGAAATCCAACACTTAATTTTTATCCAATCGTATAAACAATCAACGCTGGCCATTAAAAACTAGAATTTTCGAATCGCACAATGTTCTGAAACATTACTTATCGACGAATTATGCGAACTAGGACATTAATTCACAATATGATCTAAAATTATATTTTCTTATTTTGACAATCACAAATATATTACCTTAAAATTCTAAATCAATATAAACGAAATAAGCTGTCATCGTTATAAGTGTTTGCGTACTTATAAATTTCGTTTATTGTAAATTATAAAAATTCACATACGGGAATAATTCATTTAATATGCGACTTCTAAAACAAATTTACGACTGAATTCAAATCCTAGACAAATGCGAAATTACAGCGTAGGACATAATACGCTTCTGTAAACTAAAGAATTTAACAAGGTCTAATAACCAATGATCATACTTTTTTCTATAATTGATAATGTTATAGAAACGTAGTCGCGTTTTTCGATTCGCACGTTTATCAAAATTGTATCGACAAATGTCAACATTTATTCCGTGAATATCTAACAATTACGCTTACATAGCGTTTGCGAGTCATTAAAATATCTATTCTCCCAATTATATGTATATATATTCTCTAATGTTCTTCACGCGATACGTTGACGCACATTATCAGACACTTTATCATTATAAACTAAGTACGCACAAGAAAAGGAACAATTATTACAAGTTAAGGGGAACATATAGTTTCCCGTTGAAAAAATAAGATGTCACGGAATAAACTATCAAAAACGTGAAAAGTTTTATGATGCAAATTCAATGCAGATACGAAGAGATATTTTTTAAATACATGCTTAAGGATGTAGAACATATAGCGTACTTCACTTTCGTACTGTATGGCAATTTAAGTCGATTACCTGTTTAGTTTTACAATTGCAATACATATTCGTCAACAGTCGTAAATTTATCAGTGTTTCCTGTACGGCTATGTTATTTAAAATTACGTTAAGACAGAACTGCATGGAAAAATCGGTTTACTGCAGCAAATGAAAATATCAGTACGACGTGTAGCATTAGGATTCGTGTCAGGTCACTGATGTGTCATTGATACTGTAAAGATTTCATTTCCTTTCCTCGTCAATCATCCGCGAACGAAAGAAGAATAAAGATTATAAAATATACAGTAGACACAGCAACGCAATGAAAAGCTGATACAGGAAAAAACCATTGTATTTATCCACTAATAGTAATTGTAATGTCCCCACTGATTATATGGCCCGTATGCTTGCGGTCCACCTTGCCCATATTGCCAACTCTGATAATTTGCATAGTTAGGATCGGACGGAGGCGGATATTGTTGATAACCCTGTTGATAACCGCCTTGGCCGCCATACTGGCCGCCCTGAAATTGTTGCTGCGATTGATAAGGTCCGCTTGGCCCACTGCTGTACTGGTAAGATGACTGAGAGCTAACAGAAGGCGGCAGTGGTACGCTTGATTGGTCACCCGTTTTGACTTTCTTTGGAGGAGAAGTATCACTGTAACAACGAAGCAGTTAATAAGTAGTTATAAGTATTATACAATTTATTCTACAATAATTATTCTTCATTTTTACAACTTACGTTTTGGCATCGTCGCTTTTCGTCTTCTTCCGTTCCTTTGCTTGTTTGATGCATTTTTGGAATTGTTCGTGCGCTTTCAATACTTGTCGAATATCAGGACTAAAATCTTCGAGAAATTCTACTTTACGTTGTGCAAAAAGGACTCTTTGCTCGAGGTCAGCATGTTCTCGTTCTATAAACATATCCATGTATCCTACGATTTCTTGTGTATCGACAGGAGTTCTCTGCATCCCTAAATCGATTAATTGTAGATAGAGTCTGGGATTATCTTTGTCTTTCTCTGTAGCCTGGAATAATATGTAAATAATATATATATATATATATGTGTATATATATCTATATCCGTGCAATGATTAAATATGGGAAAAAGTATCGTCAACGTACCTTCAGTAATACTTTAATCGCCTTATCCACATCATTTTTGACTTTGCAGAGAAACCGTGCGTATTTAACAGCGATGTTATTTGCGATCGTTCTATTTTTACTATTGCTAATATAATTTTCATATAATGTACAGGCTTTGTCCAAATCCCCTCTTCTACGTTCCAAATTTATTCTTCGATACGCCACTTGTAACATATTTGGTAATACGTTATCGATATTTTCCAATATGCTAGCCGCTTTTTCGAAATTATCTTGACCTTCTTCAAAGGTCGCCCACTGAAGATGCAAATTTGGTTTCTTTGGATGATGCACCATACATGCTCTGGAGTACACGTCCCTAATTTTATCAACGTTATTGCCTTTCAACGACTCTAAATAACGAACAAACTATGGAAAAACATATATTTACTTAATATAAGTGTCTTCACTTAAGAAACATTAATTAAGATACTGTTATTATCGACTTACTCGCATCCAAAATTCATCGTATAAAGCACAGGCTATCAAGCACCTTTCAAATAAAATGATTATTCGATTTTGATCTTTCTGCTCGATTTCAAAATCGAGATATTCCTTCCAATTCTTCAGCTGACATCGTTCTAACGGTTTTACGTGGAAGTATGGCCTTTTAATCTATCGATAAAGATAAAGAAATAAGTATCGCTGTAAAACGATATGTTAAATAGATCATGTTTATATACTTACTCCTTCTTCGTATGACCATCTCGCAGCAACTGCATTGATATTAGCTTTGTGCATTTTACGTCTACTGCTAATAATTTTCTCTCTGATAGCACGTGTCTCTTCGTCGGTAGGTGGAAGTTCGTGTGGTGGAGGTTCTTCGCCTGGTGGTGCATCGTCAGCCGCGGAAGTGGAAGTGCTGTCGTCTGATTTTAACAGCGCTTTTACTTCAGCGCGCAGTGCGAGAAAATCGTCAACGCTTAAAATACGATTTGGTAAGTTCGAAGAGACAAACTCTTGAAATGCATCGAAGTGAGAGATATAGCCAAGCGTGGGGGTACATAATAAACAGTCATATAATGCTGTTACTCTGCTGAGACGTTTGCCTTCTAACTCCCACTTTATATAACTTTCCCAAAGACGATCAGATCTAAAAGATATTAAATTTCTTTGCAAACATTCAATTACAATAAAACAATTTTACACGTAAAGCTGAAGAGAAATCAGACCTAAACTCAAGACCACACGCTTGAATAGCTCTTTCGTATTGTTCTCGGAGTTTCTCTTCGTCCTTTTCGTAGACGGTTTTGCAGTGGTTGATGTAATGGAGCCAAAGGTCCACACTGAGCGAAATAGCTTTCAAACCTTGGTCGAATACCTGTAGTAATGATTTACAATCACATTTAGAACGGTTTATAACTGATTGGGCTGGTGGCGGGTAGACTTATACCTATTTCTTTTTTTTTAGCTTTCGTTAAGCATTACGGTTTTTTAGCAACGTATACTCACATATCGTACGCGTACTGTAAATAAAGAGATTTATTTAACACAGAGATTGCAGAGCATTGTGCATTCACCTTAAAGTCAAGGAGTGTTCCAATCTGGGTGCCTCTGTGTCTTCCGCCACTTTTTCTTGCTCCCTCTCTGGCACGTTCACGTCCTAAGTCTTTGTTTCTGACTTTGATTTAACACCCAACCCAATCTTACTTACATTAAGTAAGGTACCGCATCTTATGCATAAGTTACAATACTTTCTGTAGTAAGCTATGTGTACAAATGCTTACAGTAAATATTACACACAATTTTGCACGATAAATATCGCAAATTGAAACAACTAGCCTTCGCTTGACTTACGTATCATACGTAGAATATCAGTATAACGGTATAAAACAGTAATATTCGCAATAATATTGTATATATCGCAGAATAATTAAGTAACTAGCTATTTGGTAAACGGAGAGAGTCGTATAGGTGCCGCAAGACGTGCTAGGCTGTTGGAAGGGAAAACCATATTTACGTGCGTGCACACTGCCCACGCGTCTTCCTAACTCGAGCTATTTTCATTAGATTGCGTTAATTAAATGATATCATAATGAGAGGTAGCCTAATGAATATGGTAAACGAGTGGACTCACCCTTTGGACATTTTCGGGGTTGCCCTTCTTCTTCTCGTAATCAGCAAATTTTCTCCAGTAACCGTAGCAATATGGATAACGCTCCAAAAATTTGGTATAAGCTTCGCGTGCAGCCTCTGCATCATTCTATAAAGATAACAAACAATGTGAGTATACCGTATCTCTATTTTTATATAGTCTTCATAGTTCTCAACCTACTTCTTGATCGACATATTGAAGAAGATACGTCCATCCTGTGAAATCCGACGGATCCTCGTTAACAGCTTTCCAATACTTGTCCAACTCTGGCAACGTCTTTTTCTTTGGTGATGCTGGTTTAGTCTCTAGCTTATTGTCTCCCTCGTCAGCTTCAACCGAGAGTGCTACTTTTTTTGCTGGCGTTTCATCATTATTCTCGGATGTTGGCGAACTAGGGTCGTACTCTCCTTCTGCGTTTAATTTGCGTTTATCTACAAGGAAATAATACAAGAGAATTCAAATGTAATTCCAATAGTTTATACACATATTTTCTTCTATGTACACGTACTTCCACCTTCCGCTTTGTTTTTCTTTTCAGGAGTTTTGCTCATTGCCTTTATTCCGCTTTTTTTCTTCTTCTCGCTATCTGGTGGCAACTCGTCTTCAGAGACGGACTCAGTCTCTCCCAAATCAGCGGGGGCCGCCGCTGGCAATTCTTCGTCAGATACGGCTTCTGTTTCAGGCTCCTACAAGTAAAAAATTAAATTATATTAACACATTTAATTCTTTATTTAGAAATTTAATAACATACCTTTGCTGCAGCTTCAGTAGGCAGTTCATCTTCAGACACAGCCTCTGTGTCCGGTTCCGTTTTCTTGATAGCATCCTCAGGTGAGCATTCATCTGTATTTGCTACCTCTGAAACTTCCATTGTGTCTGCCATTTCTGTATCAGGTTCAATTTTTCCTGCCATGCTCTCAATAACTTCTGGTGCTTCTTGTTGACAATTGTCCACCTCCATAACTTCCATCCCAGCATCATCATTTATAATAGTTTCAGATTCAATTTCCTCTGTCTCCAAAATTTCTGTTACTTGATTTATGGTTTCTCCATCTTCATTTATAACTTCTTGAAAATCTATCAGCACATGTTGGTTTGTTTCATCGTTACTAGTGTCTTGTCCTTCCATTTCTACTTGTCCTCTTTCAGTCAACATATCCACTTTATCCATACTGCTCTCTTCTATGATCATATGATCTGACACATTATCAGTGTGGACCTAATAAAAAAAATATAATTTATATAATTTAATATAAATAAATAATAAATTTAATATAATTATTGTATTCATAAGGGACATTATTAAACTAACAATTTCAGTTACAGTAGTTTCTAAATCAGGTACATTCTCTTGCTCTTCTGATATTTCTATATTCTGATTCATATTGATTTCATGAACAGCAGTGTCACCAGAATCCTCCAATTCCAAGTGCAACATAGTGGAATCATCCTCTGCATGCTGCTCAATGATAATGTCACCGAACCTTTGTACTCCATTCTCTGGAATACTCTCTAGAACGACTGCCTCTTGCAATATGGGTTCCTGCTCCTCCTAAAAAGTTGCAATGATCAATTATTTTCATCCTATACATCATCAATGATGCGACTTGATGGCCACGAACAGCATCTATAGCGTCGTTGAGCTTACACACCTCGACCTCTTCGATTTCTTGCATTTTTTTCGGGGAACGTGTCGCCCTTGCTAGAAGTTTCTTAGCAGGAGACTTCTTGGCCACGACAGGGGTCTTGCGTGCACGACCAGATCGTGTACGTCGTACTGCGTCAAACATGAAATACAACAGACGGAAATGTTAGAAAAATCAAATGGAATATGTACACGTTACATGCGTGTACGAGACGCCATTCGTGTAATGGCGGTTCGCAGACCTTCGGCGAGCCGGGTGTATCGATAGGTTTATACAACTTTCGTACAAACTTGTAATGAACTCGATCGAGAAATACAATCGTGCAACGTTCAGCTAGATTTATTTCAGAAATATTATCCTCTTACCAGGTTCATTTAAAGCCATTTCACTCTCGTCACCACTTTCGGACGACATCTTGCCTCGATGCAATCTCTGGAATGTAAAACGCAGAACTGAAGAAGAAAATGGCGGCATCATGTTTGAGAGACCATCTGCAGGATACTCGTGAACTAACATAAGGACATTGATAATTATGCAGAACTGGTTTATCATTGATCGATAGAAAATATTGTAATTAGAATTACAGACGAAGTATAGAATGTTCAGAACAGTATGTTTAATGGAATACATGTCTCATAATTCACAATTTAGGGGCTCGTTGATTCCTTGGCAAAGTGAACCAAATTTCATTTATGAATTACAAATATAAACTTTATATTCATTCATTGTCCATTACCTACTATTCCATTACCACATCCTCTTATCATTATATTGTTATTAATTTTAGGGAAAATACGTTTACGTTACGTTTAAAAGCGGATAAATGTTTGAATAATACATAAAAATAATATATTGTAGATAATGCGTAAAATAAAGAATAATTGATTAGAAGGTATCGGTGGCGCCGTCTAGCAGGAATAGTGGGAATTATTTTCACTACAAGCTTGGGTATTTTGTCACCGATGGCGCCACTGATACTAAGAGCAATAATATTGTTTTATTTAATAAAATATTCTTAAAAATAATAAATCAGACATAATCACTTATTATTTCACTTCAGTTTAAGTTAATTCAATGGAAAAGTAGATATTAGGGGGTAAATGGGGGTAAATTAGTTCGGCCTGTTTAGCGATGGTCGTTCTGGATGCAAGCATCTCCCGACTCCCGCCCAAATTTCGTCTACTATCTTTTGTTTATGAATGACATGCTCGACAGAAGCAAAAAAGCACAAATACGTTTGGCCAAGTTGATTGGTTCGTTGTAATCGGCAAGATTATTGGCCTTGAAAGTTAAATTCATGATAGCAGTGACATTCAGTTAGGTCCACATTCTGATAGAGTAGATCCGATTCATCTGGATCTAACTATACGTCAAACATACAACTTCGTTCATGAGCATTCTTATCAGTAAGTATCTACCGTATCTCTTATCATTTCTAGACCCAATTTCAATTCAAATTTTCTTCCCTTATCATGCACGTATGTTCGTGATGTATTTCCCAAGCAATGATTAGCCATAAGAAGAAGATTTCTCTGAAAAACATAAACACCAATCTACTTTTATCTTTGGCTCGAATACCACACAGACTACATTTGATTAAATCGGTACTTTATAAATCATTATGGTTATAAAAGAAAATTAAACGGTACGTTAAAGAAACGTTGAATCTTTAAAATATACGCATGTGCAAGGGAATGTCGGAATGTTGTTAAAGAGCGCAAGTGCGCAGAATAATCTATCTTGCGTGAGTGTACGTCAAGGTGCATCAATTATCAGTTTCTCTATGAATCTATTATTCTATATGTGATTTTATAAAACGTCGCCCGTCGATGTTATCGCGCTCCATCAATGTTCCAAGTTAAACGAGAATCAAAACAAGCAATGCTGAAGAAGACCACGAGCCGCTCGATTTCGTCCTCAAACCTCCGATTCCGAGCATCTCGGAATTCCGAGGCATTTCATCCCTTTCCTTCGTGTCGTTCGTCGCTAAAAACAATCGCTTCTGATAGTGTGGCAATTACCCTTAGGAAAAACTCGTCGAGATTCCAAAATTATTTTTAAGAGAACAAAATGGTCACTAGTTAAATGTTATTTTTCGTTTTTCCAATGTTCACGTAACGACTGAAATGTCGAGATGTTGTTTAGCACGAATTACCCTTGACGATAACGACTCGTTATTAACGAGTCCTATTATTTGCACGAATTGGAAAATTTCACGATAGGAGATGTCTTACAGCGATGGTGGGCGCCCAATCCGAAAATTCGGTACCAAGTCGCCGAAAAAGCTTTGCGTGACCAAAAATGAAAATAACGATAAAACCACGACCGCCATAAATTGCAACAATCACCACCACAGTCATTATCATCATATCCATCGCTTTCTCGAAACACCTCAGCCATCTGTACACAAGCGCAATCTATACATTGTTTCTTTCCCCTTGATACTGCTCTTCAATGTCTTGAGAACGCTACTTTATCAGCTATTCGTGGTGTTTAAGTATCTGTATACATCTACGTCTCAGCTGATTCAACGAAGGCAAGCTTCCAAACAGACCTGTCAGTTAGAGATTGTAGTTGGTCAAAAATCAGCAGAGAGTTTGAATAATAATTTGCACAATTCTGGACAAATTGAGAACGAAGTTATGTCACAAGTACCTAGAAGACCTATGGGTCCTGGTCCTGGGGATCCTCTGCTTGCAAAACAAAAACATCATCACCGTAGAGCTTTTGAATTCATCAGTAAGGCTCTTAAGATCGATGAGGATAATGAAGGTAACTTATTGATAAAGAATCACCACATATATTCCCTTAATTCAAGTAAAATCAACATCTTTTTGCTAGGTCAAAAAGAAATGGCAATCGAACTTTACAAGAAAGGCATAGGTGAATTGGAAAAAGGGATAGCTATAGAATGTACTGGTGGTCGAGGAGAAGTATGGGAACATGCTCAAAGGCTTCATGATAAAATGCGCACTAATCTAGTAATGGCAAAGGACAGACTGGACTTTCTTGGTTTGTATACTTTTATTTTGTATAAATGTCAGATTTCTTGAGCTGTTCCAGTTATGTGTGGAATAAAAGCACAGCTTGCATTTAACATTATTGACACACTCCTGTTAATAACTTCATAAGTTCTCTATATAATTAAATAGTTAAGCTCAGACAAAATTATGGTAACAGCTTAAGGAATAACACGATGATTAGTGTAATTAGCATGCTCATGTGTTAATTGTGTATAATGTTTACGCGTATGCGTGTGTGCGTGTATGTATCTATGTACGAATCTATATGTGCGTGTATGCATGCGCGCGTATTCCTTCATTTGAGAAATTTATTTTTGGCACAATATGTTTTTTCATAAGTGGTGCAAATACTTATGTATAAATTAGTAGCCAAACTTCCTATAGCAGCATTTCTAATAGCCACTCGATGCGCTCATATCATATTTTGATACTAGTTAAATAGTTTTTAAATTCCGACGAAAGTTGAGAGAACTTTACGAGTTCGGTCCATACTTAGCTATTTAGCCTACTGCAGCATGGCAGAGAATGTTTTTCCTTTTTGTAGTGAGTGTATGTGAGCTGAAAAACATGGATATCTCCAGTGAATATCGCGGCCCTGGAAGTAAAATGGACGGCGAACATCCCGGAAAGAATCTGAGGGCTCGACGCAATATACACACATTACAAACAGCTCGTTCCTCCTTAAACACAAATCATACAAAAAACACAAACAGTACACAGACAGTGAACATAGGACAGAATACATGTACCCAAATCCCCAAGTTAAGGCCACGTTCACCAAAAAACTATTGTGCCCATTCTGAAGGTACTGTTTGTCTGAAGTTCTGGGCTTACATGCAAACTTTTTATTGCAAATTTTTTCATATGATATTTGTAATAGTCGCTTCTCTAAAAATATTAGTTTTCTATTTCATTGACACATGCACTCGTACTATTTTTTTATGTAGTTCAAACAGTAGTAAATGTAGCTATGTTATATTGACTGTTGCAATTATAGTAGTTTTGCTATAGCATAATAATCTAGTATAGTATTTAGTTAATTAAAACTTTTAGTAAGGTAGGACTATTTATCGTACATATATATCTATAATATATATCTATAATAAATTAGACAACATGCACGAGTATATGCATTATTCAGAGATTGAAAATTTTGTAGTAAAAAATATTTTAAAAACTATTATTTTAATTTCTACTCCAATAAAGTGAAAGCTAAACTGAATTAGAATTAAAATAAATTTGTTTCTTAAAAAGGCATACATGTATTTACTTTAACACACTATATACAATGTTCAAGTATTGCACTGAAGTGTTTAATATGTATATATAGATTCTTAACAATAACATACCAATAGACTTGCAAAACATTAATAATGTAATGTATGTCCGTGTTACATGTTATTATCACGAACGATGCATCATAAATTTTTTATATAAACTTCGATTATGTTGAGAATATAATTTTCTGCTTCAACATATTTGTCTTGTACTTTATTCTTTGCGATAGTTCTTCTATACATATTAGATTTATTGAGAATTTGCATTCGAGTATATTCATAGCGAGTTTTATTTTCCCATTTCCGCATCTTGCACCTCGTTGACTGTATGATATTGTTATAGCGTCCGGAAGGAAGTTATCCGTTCCTGGGAAAAGGGTGGGTACAGCTATAAGCAAGAGTCAGACACTACCGCGCAGTATGGGACGTTCAACGCCAGTTCAATCGTGTCACAGAGTCACACCTATTAAACCAACGTCTACGCCACCTTCGGTAAAAAGACAATTATCTGTACCTGGAAATGGGTCACCTATAAGAAGACCTGGAACACCTACCGCGTCGAATAGTAACAGAGGTACACCTACGAGAAAAGTACCTCTGTTAAAGGGTGTGGATCCAAAACTTGCCCAAGTTATTCTTGACGAAATTCTAGAAGGAGGAAAAGCAGTACATTGGGAAGACATTGCTGGTCAAGAGGTTTGCAGATATCATATATTACCAAAAGGAAATGTATATAAACTACGTATAAATTCATATTTTTTCTCTCTGGATAATACAGACTGCAAAACAAGCACTACAGGAAATGGTGATCTTACCTTCGTTGAGACCAGAATTGTTCACTGGCCTGCGAACGCCAGCAAGAGGACTATTATTGTTTGGTCCACCAGGAAACGGCAAAACGTTACTTGCGCGAGCAGTGGCCACTCAATGCAACGCTACATTTTTTTCAATATCCGCTGCTAGTCTCACATCAAAATACGTTGGGGAAGGGGAGAAATTAGTAAGAGCTCTTTTTGCTATAGCGCGAGAGTTACAGCCATCTGTGATCTTTATCGACGAAGTCGATTCGCTGTTAAGCGAACGCAGAGATAATGAGCATGAAGCCTCCAGGTTGGTATTATGAAATTAAAGATTGCATTGAATAATTGTCGTTTATTTAATTAATAATTATTGTTTAGGCGGTTGAAGACTGAATTTTTAGTCGAATTTGACGGTTTACCGTGTAATCCTGAAGAACGGGTACTTGTTATGGCTGCTACGAATAGACCTCAAGAATTAGATGAAGCTGCACTAAGAAGATTCACCAAACGAGTATACGTTACATTGCCAGATCTACGGACGCGAATCATGTTGTTAAGGCGACTTTTAGCAAAACATAATGATCCGCTGACACTAGATGAATTAAATGAAATGGCAGTATTGACCGAAGGCTATTCTGGAAGTGACTTAACAGGTCTAGCAAAAGATGCAGCACTTGGTCCTATTAGAGGTAACTTGAAATTTATTCGACTTTATTTTGTAATATATTGGACTCCTTACTTTGCATATAGCTAAAGCAGACTGAATGGATATTAGAATTTTGACCAGACAGTCTAACGAACAGATCACTTGTTCGGTATATGTAAAAACTATCATGTGTTGATATTACACAGAGCTTAATCCGGATCAAGTAAAGGAATTGGATCTTAATTCTGTGCGCAACATTACAATGCAAGATTTTCGTGATTCGCTTAAAAGAATTCGTAGATCGGTATCACCTAGTAGTTTGGCAGCTTACGAGAAATGGAGTTTTGAGTATGGCGACGTAAGTCTATGATTTTTAAAAATTAGCTGAAGCACGTGGGTTAAAGATAAATTACGTTGGTCTATCAATTAGTCCAACAAACAAAAAAAAGTATAACTTCGAGAAATACTACAAAAGTGACTTTCTGCGATATTAATTATTACAGAATGTAAATACAGCAGCTTTTACATTTTCTAAGCTAATTTGTAAATGATAACATCTATACATAAAAAGGGAAACGTTACGATAAGCGAAAGGCACTCTTGCTAAGTACTGTTTTTTAAGTCGTATAGCTTTATACCATACACATATATATGTATAAATAACACATTCCATACTCCATCCAGTAATCAGGTATCATAGATTTAAGTTCCCACTATAGCAGTGTTGATATTAGAATTCCAGTATCTATAGTTATACAGTCTATTTTCTCCACTGCTATTGCCATTTCTTTGTATAACTTTTTTTATTCACATTTTCATTAACGACGAACATTTTCATTAATTCTGTCGAGTTACAATTCTTTCTTTTTTTTGTTAGTTAAGTAGAGATCTGAAGATATTATTTATTATATAATCGCTAAGGAGGTACAACCTCATTATTAACAGTTACGGTATGCACTTTTACGTCAAAAAGAAAAATGTAAATATTTGATTATAAATCGAGCACAATTAAGTTGAACAGTATCGATAGGAAGACTGCATTTGCACACGAAACTGCACACGTCCAATCAGATAATAAAACGAGTAACGTAACTGGGAATAAACAGTTTTTAACTACTGATGTAGACAAATTATGGGATAAGTGTAAAAATTAATAGAAATTTAATGGTGTCTTGTATAACCATCCATCGAGAGTGGAGTCCAAGTAGAATTGTTTTCGACACGCAAGTCTTGTAAAAGCAACAAATTGCACACCATTTGACGTATCCAGGAATATAAATCTTGTTATGTTTGATATCTTAAATATTCAGTTGATAATTGTTGAAATGAAATGATATCAATTGAGGTCTCTTTAACGGGGAGCATCATACTTATGAGATTGTGCATCATGTTCTAATTTAATTATATTTCTATGAGACAACGAACTGGAAATATATGTGAATTGTATGAAATTAAAAATATTTATTATTTATAAGTAAATATTATCGATGAAAGAAAATAATATTAACGATAAAAGTATGCTATAAAAAAGAGGTCGCATATATAAATGTTTTTTGATATTTATCTATTGCTTCAAATGCTCAAATAAAAGGTGATTGTGCTTGTACGATATACTCACTGATCTTAAAAACGCGATTATTGTAAAACAGTACTAATAAGCCTCCGTGTTAACGTAACATTATTTCACTTCGAAGTTATTTATATTAGTCTCCACAATTTTGATGTATTTTTATTTTTAGAAGAAGCATGGGACAATGTTCGCCGCGTATAGTAACTCGTTATAATTTATCTTTAATGATGTTAATGCAACGAGTTAAGCTTCTCTGGTGTGATTGATAGTTAGTACTCTTTAATAATAGTAGATATATACGCGTAGAGTCCATATGGCGTATCTTAACATTTTATTTCTGCCATGCAGTTCGTTAAAAGAATTGTCCATTTAATTGTTAGAATTTTCATGCAAGTTGTAATCGGTGTAAAATCAAAGAAAAAAAAAAGTATACATTTGCAGTACAAAGTGCACGCTATTCTCTGTCGAAAAAACGAGTATATAACTGACGATAAAATAATGCCAAATAAGTTTAATTTTCACAGCGATGTATCAATATAAATGCGTTAAGTTTGATATGTATTGCTGATTATCGTATACGATTGATTTAATCGAAAAAAATTACGAACCTACGTTTGTTAAATTAATGTTGATACTTTTTCTGTTTTGAAGTTCAGTGCCAACATAATTGCATTATACAAACGACGTTTAATTTCATAAATAGAATCTTTCCCTTTATATCGCACTGCTCTTTGTTATATAAAGTTGCGTTGCGTTAAATAATTTATTATATACATAAGTAGAGTAATAGCGTTAACTGAATCTTTTCGACGATCTTGCACAACAGACTGTTATCAATATGGATATATATATATATATATATATATATATATGTGTATATATATATATATATCTATTTACAACCCTGGCCTTCCATATTAAAAACACGCTCAGCCTCGATTAAGTTATTTTGCTACTTTTATAATAACTCGTAATAGGAAATTTCTTAAAAATATAAGCATAATAATTACGAAAACGTTAATTAATGCTACTTAACCTAAAATAATTAAAATATGAATCGATTGTTCAGAAATGTTTGTAAAAGTTTTGCACGAACTTAAATTTCCCTTAATAGATACATTTTTGATTTGTGTAACCAAAATAATTATATTGTTAATAGCTTGGTAATTATTAACTAATACCTAATGACACTCGACTTCCGAACCAGTATCCGTGGTAAAGCAAAGAATTTGTTTCGTGAAACCCTAATACAAAAATTATGAAAAATGTATTTTCAAAATGATCTACTTCCCACGAATTCTTTCAATAAATTCTATTTCCTTTAAATGCCAAAGTTATATTTTCAAACAGTGTTACAGTTCTCTCGATGAAATCAAACATGAATATATATTTAATTAACGTTGATATACTCAACGACATCACATAATTAAATAGTAATTTTTTTAATGTAACTGAATAGCATAGTATTACCTACTGTATAGCAATACAAAATACCCTACGTATTTAATATTTTGCCGCTATATAATCGTGATCGAGGAACACATGTTTGAATGTAATAAACTGTATAGTACAAATTGTTCTAGCGCATTTCATTTTTAAAAGGAATGATTGCAGCTTCCAAGTGAAAATCAATACAAATTATTCACAACTTAGTGGCATTATTACATACTCTTCTATTATAATGTTATAATATTTCTAGTTGACATTGTTTACATTTACGAAAGAAATGTGTTGGTTTATATGATGATACTTTTTTTTGTACTAAATTCATGCAATAATGCATTTTTCAAATTATATTTCATACCAAAAGTATATAAAACAATTGCGTTACCTTCGGTGTTATGGCAAAGATTGTACTTAGCATTAAATTTTTATTATGTCAAAGAATCAGTCAGAATATTGTCTTCTACACGTGTCATCCAGTCTTAAATATTTTAAGTGCTTGACAAAGATGATATTGTAGGAAAACATATATCTTCGGTTAGCATAAATAACTATTGTAAAAGTATACCGGCTGTAAAATAAAATTACCTTGTATGTACTTAAAAAACGTGTTATATTATTTTTTTACATTTAACCAGTTATAAACGAAGGTACTACGTTTCTTATAAATTTAAAAAACCACTTTTGATATTATTTCATAACTTTATATTTTGTAATAACGTGGGCTATGAAATAATACAAAATATTGTGTATTTTAAATATTTATTCCTTTTTTTTTTTCATTCAAAGGACAATTTGTTTTTATTATAAGATAACATTATCCTAAGCATTTTCAAGGGCTTCACACCCTGCTGTACCTAAATTACTCTTTATATAACATTTTTTTTTTTTTAATGTCTTCCATCGGTTCACTGATTATTATTAATCCATAGACAAGATTTTTTTTCTCAAATTGGCTCTCCATCGTTCGATATCACTTATCGCAGTCAATTAATCATTGCTATGTTCGACTTTGTGTTTCTTCTGTTATTACGTACAGTACTGACTTTATACAAATGAGTTTTTAAAGGTTTTATGGCTTTTTATCGTCGGTGGTGAAGCGAAATATTCTTTTACTCTAAATTCACTCCAATTCCTTTACCTCTATCGATACCACGCAATTTATTAACTTCGCGAGAACTCAGTAAGAATGGCGATCAAATTTGTTAAGAAAAATAAATAATTAAAGCTAACTTTACTGAAACTTACAGAATGAAATTATATTCGAAGTGTGCAATACATTTCTACTACATGTTAACCGGAAGACACGAAAGCGTAAACATCGTGCCGTGTGACAGTACAAACGTCAAATCATTAGATAATATCAAGGGTGATTGTCAATTGATAACTGATAGTTACGAGGCAATAAATTTTTGTTATTCTATAGTATATGTATATCTAAGTAAACATAATACCAACTTTCAGTATACAAATTAAAAAAAAAAAGGGGGGTTGAACAATAGTGACTCCATCTCTTAGTGGAAGTTTTTATCATTAGCATTAATACTTAAATTACGTTGTAATAATTACACCAAGGTTTACCATTTCCCTGTACAAATGGAGAAGAGTCACTGGAGCGCACGTAAACACTTTGCATCGAAATTAAGTCAAGTCCAACATAAAAACATTTTATCTTCAACACACTTCTTAGAATATTATCTTTAAAATTCTTCGTAAGAAAGTTTTTTTTTATACATTTACCACCGACGATAAATATCACATAACGAGGAAAGTTTACAACTCGTTTACCGACTCGCACAGTTTATTTTATTAAGGGCCCTGCATACGTCAAAGCATGCATCCAAATCTAGCTACATCACAGGCGCCGTCTACCTATACTCTCTATCTTATACTATGTTCAATGTCGTACCTCGTGTTTATCATAAATGAACATTTTTATCTTTGTTCATCGATGATTTGAAATAAACTAAAAATTGGTAATTGTGGCAAAAATATTAAAATATAACAACGCAATGGTTGCATACATACGTACACCTTACGCAGCGCAACGAATGCAGGGCTCGTCAAGGGGCTGCAACCTTAAGTTCAGAGATATACCTCGATCAACGCCATGGGTATAAATCGTTTTTGAAATGATTATTCGATTACACTGATGGATTGACTGCTATGATAGATCTGCTTTTTAATTTATTAATGAGCACTGCAAGATGACCTTGCATTTGTTGAAGTGTTATACGTTCCTATTGTTTGGCAAGGGAAACGTATAAAGGAAATATATATTCATGTGTATGTATATATATATGAATATATATATGTATCACTTTGAACTTTCGATGGAGTAGTTCTTTACAACAAGAGCGATTCAATGTCAGTCAGTATCGGGACAATCAAATTTAGGAGCTTTCTTTACAATGTAGTACTTCAGTTTGAAGTAAAACTGGGAAATTTGTACATATGATGCTGCAGTCAAAATACCAATAAATTTGTTGGAATAGGTATATGACAGAAGAGTTTTTGCAGAAGCCCCCAAGGGCAAATGTATCATATGTAACAATTAGTTGATGCCAATCAATGATCAATTTCATTGCGTAGGATATTGTGGCATGGTATATGCTACCATGGTAGGTTGCTGACCTGGTGGCAATGGTGCAGTCGCAGTCGGTGGGGCAGCGGTTGCTGGTACAGTTTGCCATGTGCCTGAAGCAGGAGCAGGCATTCGCATACTATTCATATATTGAGCCTGTTGTCCGTAATATTGACCGTAGTATTGAGCAGGTTGTAAAAACTGACCCTGCATTTGTGGATACCCTTGTGGATACCAGTAACTCATTTGCTGGCCGTATCCATATGCATACTGACCAGCACCAGCTGTAACCTATTTTACAAAACATATATGTTAATATATTCTTAATCTATAGGATATAAAGCATAAGGTTAGCATGGAAAAAGTATTTTGTAATAGGAAATTATGACTTAACATTTTTTTCATGTTTTAAATATAATCCAATAAAACGAAAAAGTAATATATATTCATAAAACGTTTGAATAACCTGTTGAGCTTGGTGATTCGCGTTTGGGCCAACGCTATTAGGATCTCCGTTCTCCTTTCCCCAGAAACATTTAACAATACTACCGTTAATTTCTGTATTATGTGTTGATTCTATAGCATGTGTTGCCGCTTCCTTAGTAGTAAATTTGATAAACGCGTATCCTTTATCTTTGAATACTCTTATGTCTTGAATGGTGCCAAATGGTGAAAAAGTTTTGGTTATCAAATCATCCGTAATACCATTCGTAAAACCTCCGCAATATACCGTACAATTGGTTGGACTACTTTGATTATATACCTATCAAAGTAACACAAAAATCATAGAGATACAAGATACAAGCATATTTCAACAAGTAAATATACATGTTCCTACACATTATACATACATATATACACATCAATTTAACAGAAATAAGTATTTGTATATCTAAACTAGGAGCAAGGATAATGGAGTCGATGAAAAGTTGTGTCGTACCTCTTCGTAGTTAGGTTTACTATTGTTTGAATGTCGTGGCCTTTCGGATCTTGGTGGCGGTGGTTTCCTGGTGGACCAATTTGTCCTGATGCTTCTGGATCCAAGCCACTGTCCGTTCATCGCCGCGATCGCCGCTTCAGCTTCAGACTTTTTCACGAAAGACACAAAGGCGTACCCTTTGCTCTTCATAGTTTGTGGATCGCGTACGATTCTACAGTTGCTAATTTCGCCAAATGGCGCGAACGCTTCTTTTAATGTTTGCGTTTCGATCTCTGGCGATAAATCGCCAACGAATATGTGATGATGATTACTGGTGTCCAACTTCGGCTGATTTCCAGGGCTCGTTGCCCAGTTAACCTTCATTTCCTTATTCAGGAAGGATCGCTTGTTCATGGCGGCTAGCGCCGTAGCCGCGCACTGATGATTCGTGAATTCGACGAAAGCATACGGATCGTTTCCTGGTTCTCGTATAATCTTGCATCCTTTCACGGCACCTATTTGCGAGAAAAGTGCGCACAAAAGTTCCTCGGACACCGAAGCGTCTAAATTACCCACATAGAGCGTTCGTGGATTGCTTTCTTCGCTCATGCTCGCTCTTCTCAGTACCCCCTATGTGTACTTCCTTATTTAACTAATATCCTTACGTCCCTCGTGCTTATATTTACGGATCACACGTTCAGCGCGTGGTACGTGCATTTACCTGGACCCCAGCATCAGAATTCAGATTTTCTCGCCTTTTTCCAAAAGAACACGGACGGTTGAACGCGAAGCTACACCCAGCCTCTACGTCATACTAACATAAAATGGCCGCTCGGCTACTTCACCACTTTCCCTTCAATCATACACATAAATGCTCCTATAACGCTTCTTAACTTACGCGAAACGACGCTTTTCCTGGCCGCGTTTCGCACTACTTTACCTACCTACTCTAACGTTTCGCGAATTCACTTAAATGACTCGTTACTTACACGGTTTAAATGCAAAAGAACACGTGTTTTTGTATCATCCGTCCAAGATTTCATAACAGGTAGCGCGAAAACGCTCGTGAATCATTGGCCTACCAAATTCACTAGACGACAATTTCCTAAAGGTTGCTTTTCATCGAATTTTCATTGCGCGTCAAAAATATCTACGAAAATATAGCCTTTTTTTATCTGTATACTTTTACATTGTTATTTAAAAATAGAACGCGCTAACAAACTAATATTTAAACGTCAAGTAATGAGAAAAAAAATAATACAGTTAGATAACTATGTATATATTTTGAATTATTATTATTATTATTATGTACATAAGATTATTTTCATACAATTATGAAATATTAGTCTTTGGATATATAGAAGCTTTCGGAAAAGTAAATTTATCAAATGTACATTAACGATGACATAGTATTTAAACTTTATTATACAATGAAACATATATTTCTAACTTCAACATTATAACAAGAAAATTTCACTTGTAGACCACAGTTAAAATGATTATGCGTTACTGTGTACAGCGTATAGACATACTAATTAATAGAAAAAATACTTTCTTTCTACTGGCGACGAATATCTCACTCGTTTGTTATGCTTTAATATAAGCTGGATAATTAATATACATCGATTTCCCAATAGAACTAATTATCTACAAACATTGTATTATTGCATTCGTATCACTAATACAAACATAGTTTTATTAATACATTTTTTTTTTCGCCGTACATTTAATTGTCGTAAACAATTATTTGACATGCAATCAATTTTAATTAGTATTGCACTGATTATTTATTTCCCTATCGCGCGAATGGAAGCAATAATTACCACGTTTAGAATTTTCATTGCGTGCCAGCTTATACGAGCAATGGTTACGTTTATAAAACCAGATACATAAACTTAAATTGCATATTAATAAAAATTCATTGGTTCGTGGCTATTCAGTCTTCATGAAATATTAAACATTACGTAAATATGTAGCGGGATCTTGAAAAAATGTCATGTTCCGTATTTTTAAACCGGACCGTACGAATGTTTCGTGCATTCAAATTATTCCCGTTATTTACATAAAAATAAGAAGAGAATATTAGACAATGTGCTTTAACGTAATGTAAAACGAATACTTATCGAATGTTTGTGATGATTCTGAGTATTGCGATTCTCAAGTGCCTGTACAAATTATATACACATCGTAGAAAATTATTTAAATTGTAATACTTTCCCTCAAGTCTGTTACGTTTGAAATTGAGTAACGAGAAGCTTCGTTGCTTTGGCAATATCGTAAGCACACGAACGTACTTGTTGAAGACAGCGATCCATGTGCTCAACGTCGCTGGTACATCTTTGAAGACCAGAACATTCTGCTTGGAGCCTACCTGTGTTACCGTTTAGTTGTCGTAAAGCAGATCTGATGTTTTCTTCGATGGGATTCTATAACAAAAACCATTAAGAATACACTTATTCATAGTAAAATGAAAATCTCAAGATTACTTGACTTACGCGACTTACTTGAGGAAATATAGCCGTGAGCTCGGCAACAGCGACTCGAATTCTTTCCGCGCAAGGTACGAAAGCTTCTCGTTGCTTCGGATCTTGCATAGCCATCCAGAGTTCTTGAATTCTCCTTGTAACTTGTTCAGTCCTTCGAGTGACCTCTTCACTGGGAGGAAGACTGGGAGCGCCGCATGCCCATAGACTTTGCGTGTTGCCGCGAGACATGGTTTCTGGGTCTCGTTTTGTCTATTTTTTAGATTTACATACGCAATTACTAAGTGGAGCCTGTTTATATAAGATTTACAGAGATAAATAAAAGGGTTTCGATATCGATACCTGACATATAGTCGTTGACCACGAGCTGGGTTTTCGTAAACCTTCTCTTGTTTCATACATAGACGCAGGTCGCTGATTGCTTCTATTAAGGGATGTTTTTATATCCAGTACGGGTTCCAACTCTGGTTCTTGTTCTCCGCCGACATGACCATTGATAATACCATCAGTAGACTCTTTCATCTACAAGATTCGCGGGTTAGATTTCGATTTACCAACAAGTAAACAATTTTGTATAGGTTATTCTCCTTACGTGAATCATTTTTTTTAACTCGTTATTCTCATGCGTAAGTTTTTCTACGGTATTCTGCAATGTATGTATCTGCTCGCGAAGATCTCTGACGGTAGATTCAGAAAGAGTTAATTGCTTTTTCAGAACTTCTACAACGGACGGAAGACCCTTGGCTAATGGTGCAAAGGCTTCCTGCAATAGTATTTTAATACAACCTGTAAGATGTTATTTTTAGGCGAAGAATAAAGTAAAAGGTATTATGAGTCACGCTACGTGATTGTTACGAAACAAAACACATAATTAACATGTCTGTGTTACAAATTTTAGTAAAGTATGAATTGTAAAAAGGTGAGATAATGCAGATAATTAATAGTAAAAGTACGATATTTAAATTTATGTAATTCTGGCAATGGCTGCACATGCACTAACAGACCTGTGCACTTGCCTAGTAGCACTGTCTACAGAAGAGCCATGTACTTAGCCGATTCCTTATTCTTCTTTTCGTTACTAGTGCCGGTACCTTTAATACGTTACCACACAATTTTATCTATTCTAATAAGTATCTTATCATCCATCTTTTTTTTCCATTAATACACATTATATTTTATATTATATTTTTCGTGTTTGCAAGAATATGTCATACTTCATATCGAAATACTCTAATACTCACCTCGTTGTCCATTTTAAACTGTAACGTTGAATACTCAGGCACTGCATTGTCTGTCGATGTTAACGCGGAATCGTCGTCAGAAGCAACGCTATCGTATAATGGTTCATCGTCAGACATTTGCGATCCGTATTTTCCCAGTTGTGCTTTACGATGTATAGAAACAGCTGGATCTAATAATCAGTGTGTATATTTGGATAATTATAATTACTACAATATACAATGTATATTTCTTATTTTTGACAAACCTTGAAGAGGCGAATTACTTGTAACCATATGTCTTCTACGAGCTTCAATGAGCAGATCTATAATAAGTGTAGCGAATTCCTTTGGTGTAAATCTTGCTAGCTTTTGTCTACCTTGATTTCTCGTAGAAGAAAGTTGCGGATTAACTGGTAGAAAAGGTACTGTACATCTATCTGGCGAAGATGCAGTTGCAAACCAAACTATTTAAGGAACATAAGATTAAAACTGTCAACGTAGTAAATAAATTATTAAATAACATGCTAGTTACAAAGACTTTATACTCTCTATATTTATATTTCTATTTACAATTATCAGACTATAACTTAAAGCTAAAAGCAATCGTTACAGAAACTAAAAGCTTGTTCAACTCACCTCTCCTTAAAAATGATGCAATAAAAAAAGCATGCATGTTAATTTGGTAATGTATAATAGAGGGGATTCAAAATTATATATATATATATAAATATGAAATCTCTATTCAAAATGAATTAGTTACTCCTGTATTTCTTTAAGAAATAACTACACTTTAAGTCCATCATATATGATTACTATAGAGTATTCTTTCTAGATGCTAATCTATTAATTGAAGTGACTGTTAATGTGGAGGGATATTATTTATTTACTTACTTTCTTCATTCTCTCGACGATCTACTTCGTCATATACGTCCATTGCTAATTCTTCCAACAAATGATTTGGTAACTGAACAAAGAAAGTCCAAATATTATATTTTATACCATTATACTACGCGAAATTTAGTGTACCTACCAACTGTAATCTATTCCTTCCTTCTAAGCATAGGTCACTTTGTTCCAATAATAATGTACATTCAGGAATAATTATATGTTCATCCATTCCATGATCTGGCTTACGTGAACATATGTAATATGTCAGTCTGTCTGTTACTTCATACATGCATTCAACTATACGTTCAGACAAGTCTACATGCCCTGCCATTCTGTAAAAGTAAAATTTTCATTATTATGTCAGAACAATTTTTTTATTAGTAACATATAATATGGAGCATATTGATGCATACTTAGCAATTTCAGCAGGTGTTTGCCCATTTGAATCAATTATGCTGGGATTCCCACCATTGGCTATTAAAAGTTCTAACTGCAAAGCTTGTCCTGCGCGAGCAGCTACATGTAAAGGTGTTGTACCTTTCTCCTGTAAAACCATGCATTATACTTTGTATTTCTACTACGAAACTATCTATTAATACTTTATGCGCAAATACCTTGTAAAAATAATTTGGATTAGCACCTTGTGCAAGCAGTCTTAATGAAGTTTCTAAATTACTTGTACGGACACTACTGTGTAACTGCCTACTTAATTCCTCTTCGCTACAGGATTCCTCCTTACTTGGACGTAATATAAAGGCTAAATGTTGATGTTTCGCCCTAATAAAATCATCCTTTACTGGACTAAAAAGATCAAAAATGAACTGACAATTAAAATGTTTTACCTTCTATTACATTGTGATAGAAATTATACTAACTGCAATGGATCTTTAGCTTGTGGCTTTCTTCTACTAATTTTTGAGTTACTAGGATCTAAAAGGGAATGTTCCCAAATACTGTTTGCTCCATTATCATTTAATGTATGCACCATCTACAAAACATAGTCAAAGTTAAATGTAAAATTAGTGTTGTTTGAGTTATACATTATAGATATTATTCAAGCTTACTAACATTGAGTAAATTTGTATGCCAGATGCTCTTGTGAAGTGACTTTATATTGGATATATGACGGCCAAGACTACGATGTATGCCACAACAATCATCGCATAACAAAATGGCTCTATTCAATGAAGCCCATCCTGGTTCTAAAAAAATATAATTATAAACTTCACTTTCATACAATATTAACAGTTAAATACAAAACTGTAAGCAATCTAAAGGGATACATTAAATGACACCAACCATATAAATAGAGTACATTAAAAACACTGACTTTTATTGAGATAAATGAATTAAATTACTTATTACTAATATCTGATTAATTTCTCTGTATACACATTATTTAATGCACGCATAGAGCATACCTAAAGGTGAGACGTGAAAATTATAACGACGTAATCAACATTAACCTTCTTTACATGATTTGCTCAGTTATTTTAACCAATTAAAAAAACTATTTTTTATTGGGATCTTATTATGCAACAACATAAGCAGATAAAGAGATATAAGAAAGACGATACATCGAATAAATAATGAAAGGGAAGAATGCATTTACCGAGGGCTCCGCAGTCTGCGCATATATCCGTGTTAATTCTATGCTTCGGTCGAGCCATTCTCTCTACCTTTTATCTCGTTAAGCTGCACAATATTTTCGGACTAGTTATCAAATGTTTACAATATACGACATAATGCACGGCCTGTTTTAAGAACAAGAATGTCGTAGACAAAATTGTAAAACGTAAACCCTCGGTGTCGATGTCATTATATACTCGTTAATAATTCGACCGTGACAGGAGTCATCAGGAGTCATCCAGAGTCATCCAGTCATCTCACGCGAGCCTGAGACCTGAGATGGTGTTGGATGGTGTTATACGTTGTACATACTCTGTTTCTGTTATACTCTGTTGTACTCTTGTTGTACCATTGATTAAGCATCCTAGCAGACACGCATTCACAATATACTTTTCCCTACATTACTTTACACCTATCGGGTGCATCCAGAAAGGCGACAAGGGCTTATTTCTATTAATTATGTTGTTTATTTATTTATTTTAGTTCATTTAACCTTTTTCAATTCAAATTTTCTGATTTTAATGCATTTGTCGAGCCTCACTCGACCACAAAGGGTTAAAGCATACATTTTGTGTAATAATGGTATAGCCATCTAGCGGTGAACAGGCCGAACTAATTTTTCGTTCTGTCATATTTAGTTCTGACATTTATAAACCTTCTGATTTCTTATTACCCTTGAACTAAACAGTAGATACAGTAAAATAATAAGTAAATATGTCTGATTTATCATTTATAAAAATATTTTATTAAATAAAATAATATTACTGGTCGTAGTACCAGTGGCGTCATCGGTGGGAAAACGCCTAAGTTTGTAGTGAAAATAGTTCCCGCTGTTCCCGCTAGATGGCGCCACTAACTCAAGTCCCGGTACTTCTTGTTATATTTATTATAATAATGTTTAAATAATATATTAAGATACTATACTGCAGTCTTATGAAGCAAAGAATAGTAGTGATTATGCGTTTATGTGAAATAAAAAAAAAATTAATTCGAAGGTGTCGGTAGCGCTTACTAGTAGAAACAGTGGAAAATATTTTCACTACAAACTTGGACGTTTCGTCACCGATGGCGCCACTATTACTAGGACCAGTATTAAATAAAATATTTTAAAAGTTAATACATTTTTTTCGTATCGAACCGTATTAATTGCGTTTCATTCTTGTTCTATATTGTTGAAAAAATGACAAATCACGTAACTATAATCGAATATAGTAGAACTGTATATTTATTGCATGAAGTATTAACAATAATTTCAATTTTAAAAAACTGTATAAAGATTAGGTACTCGATTAACATCTTATTACATTTAGATCATTTTTGTTCAGTAAAAGTACATAAATATTTTTATATATATTAATTTTACACAAACACGTTTACATTTTGTATTAGTTGGTAGTACATATTTGATTTTAAATAGTATTCTACAAATGTTGGACACAAGAAATTCTTCATCCTATATATTAAATTAATATCTGCATAAATATTTGTACATAATTATAAATCCCTTTGGTATTTCGATTTGAATTTTATCAAATTTATTCAAGTTCTGGAGAATCAGAGCATAAATTCTGAATATCATTCAACAGTTTATTCGAAATATATGATTTACTAAGATTAGATGTATCTATATTTTTTTTTTGATACAAAGAACAGAATCTTTTGCCATCTGGAGTTTCTAGAAAATTCATACTTGACTTTAAAGTCATGTACTCCCTGAGAGAACGTTGCTGCTTACAGTTCGTAATTGTAGGTGTTTTAGGCTGAGTACTATGATCTTGAGTCAATTTTCCATAGATAGTATTAAATTGATTTTCTAAATCAAGAAAACTGTCATCTACTTTATTTGTTCCATTTATTTCATTTGTTATCTCGTGATTTTCCTTATTGTTTTCATTATTTTTATTCAATTCGTTTGCACTTAACGGCTTCACCTCGTGTATGTAATCTTCTGGAACATGTAAAGGAGGTACTTCTAAATTTTCTTTTGAATTTTGCATCAATTTGCAGCATATTCCTACTTGAACTTCTTTATTTAACATTATGATAGGTACTTCTTCTGGTTCAGAACAATTTTGTTCTGTGGAAACATTACATTTTACATCTTTCTCATTATTTACAAATAATAATTTCTGGATACAAGTTAATGTCGATTTTATTTTAGATATTTTATCTTCTTCTGTACGTAGTAAATTATTTAACTCACACTCTAAATGGATAAGCATACTTCTGTCTACATGGATGATCTCAGATAAAGTACACCTGTTATTAATGTCATTTTTAGGTTCCACTAATGTTGTACCTTGTAAATCATTACTTAAACTTTCTATACATTCAAATTGCGTGGGATTATTATCTTTGCCAGGTGATTTATTATTTAACGAAAGACTGCTGTTCACTTCCATTCTTTGATTTTCTTTTTGCATGCTAGGAAAAATGCGAGCATCGCTTATTTTAACAGAAGGTACAACTTCTTTTGATTCCTCATCTATCTTTGAACACTTAGTTGTTACTGTAGTGCGTCTGTGTAAATATTTATATTTTATTGTATTTGGTGGCAATAATAAACTATTTCTGCTCATACTGGTAACACCTTTACAAGTTGAGTTATTCCTTGCATATTTTTTCGGTTTATTTTTAATTTCATTATTTTCTTGAATGTTATTTTCAGTATTTTCATTAAAATTGAGATTTCTACGTACATGTTTGTCAAAACATGTGGACTGACCATTCGCATTAATTCCTGTAAAAATCATAGGATATTATGTATTATAAACATTAAATACATGTAATATGTTAATAAATATGGTTGAATACTAGCCATCACTTTCTTTGTTTATTTTCTTGTTCTTTACACTTGAAAGTGGACCTAATCTTTCAGGCTGTGCTCTTTTGCGTACTGAAATGGATTTGTTATATATAAATAAACCATTTCTATGAAATCATAAAGCAAAGACAAGTATATACCAACCACTATCTTTTTGAGTTGTTTTTAAATTTTCTTCCTTTCTTAGCAGTTGTGCAATCTTAATTGGCTGAGTCCTTTCATAATCTACAGAATACGAATAATTATTTATTTTCGATATTGTTTCTCTATTTAAATAACTTTTTAATAAAAATTACCATTTTTGTGCGTGTCAGTTTCCGTCAATTTTGAACAAGTATAATAGTCAGTTCTCCTTATCGATTGCGATTGTTTAACCTGAGATTTACCCTGGTAAAATGTTCTCGATGATTTGACATGTGAAAAATGTGTTTACATATGTACATTTGTTTACATCACAGATCGAAATGTTTAATTTATACTCACTGCTGAATTGGATTTACTGTACATTATTTCTGGGATTTAACTGAACAAATTTGAAAATTGAAATCTTTCTATATTTATTGGAAAAGCTATGGGTAAATACACTGTAAGCGTGAAAAGCACGCATCAAAATTCAAATTTTTGGCAGTTGGATGGATTACAAGCATAAAGTATAACATGTTATAATAGAGAATACAGATGGCAGACGACAGAGGTAGTTTTTAGTTACATGAGATGGCGCATTTACAATGCATCTGCGCAATATAAACCAATACAAAATTTCAGATCTACGGCTTATATACCATGCATTTTTAGGGCAAATGTAATCGAAATATAAACCAATGACAATTTTAATGAATTGTTACATCGATACATAAATTCTTTAGGCGATTGGTTATTTGCTTCGGGAAAAACATCACATTGAGCATATTTTCGTAGCTTTCTTATCTACAGTTGGCTATGCCCCGAAGTTACGTCTGTCGGCCATTTTGTTAAATTTATTTCTAAACGTATCCCCTCCAATTTGAAAACAACCGAAGGTCGACGCTGTTCTCGATCTCGATAAAGTATTTTTGGTTAGGTTAATAGCTGTGTAGAAGATATTTTAACAGTAAGTAAATCATCGTGATCGAGCCTGTTTCTATCGATATTGAATAGTAGTAGAAAATTTCTGTCTATGCGTGAACGAGTGCCGTTTTAGCCATGGTTCGTAATGTGTAATTGGATGGAAGGAGGCTTGTCGTAGAGAGGCTATGGCTACTGCTTTGATCATATGTAAAATACTGTTACCCGATCGGTCACCCTTTGTTTTTCATCGACGATACATCCGGCATTTTTTTCGCCTGATTTCCCTACGCAAAATTATTTTTTGCCTCGAAACGCTCGTTATAACCTCCAAAGTCATAACCTATATAATATAACCTTAGATGAGATGTCAACATTTTAAACGGTCGTTGTTAAAGGAGTTTGTTGGTAACGTTTGTACAGAATCGTAAGAACCTGACAGATACTTAATTTTCGATTTTAAGATATACATTGTTCAAATGAGAGATTCATACGAAATTTCTTTTTGCTATTGCATCTCCTATTAGCGATACGAATGTATATTTTGATAGATCGATTGAAATTGTTTCGTTAACTGATGAATATCTCTGGAAATCTAATATTAAGAATAATATTAAATTATTAAAGTAATAAATATAGTATTAAAGTATTAAATATAATTACTTTGATTTAAAGTGTTGCTCTGATTGTTTTTTGAAACTGTAAACAATTCCTTTTTTTGTATTTGGGCATCAAATTACATGTATATTAAAATATCATCTACTTCAATTAAAGTGTATAAATTCTACTTATTTAATTATGTCACTGTACACTTCATGTAACAAATATTTTATATCTATTCGTATTTCTACCTATTGCATACATAGATTATCTATATAATTTAGTTTAACATATTTGATACATTCACATCAAATGAATCAGAAAAACAAAGTGATTCAGAGATGTAAGAATGTAAATGGTAATGAGAGGGGAATTAAATACATTTCTATCATTTCAGTGATTTCAGTGATCAAGTAATTGCATTACGATACAATGGATGTCACAGGAGATTTGACGTTGCAATGGGTCGAGGAGGTAGGAAATGTTATCCACGAGGAAGTAATATGCGGTTTAGAGGCAGAGCTAGGTGCACCGGAGGAGGAGGTGATAGGGGCTTGCGAGGAAGTTACAGTGGAGGAAACGGTTGAATCTGTACCTGATGTCGCTCCTACAACAGAGTCAGAGATATTAATGGTGTCACAGACTAGCGATATGGAATCTATTTATATAGTACCACAAGATCAAGGTCACGATTACCTAAATATACAAGTCACAGAGGAAGTGATTGCTGATACTTGGGATAGATCTGGTCCTGAAGATGGGTAAGTTTCAAATAGAGTACATTTTAGTCTGTAATACATCTGTAATAATTTCAGTAACAAACTAATTTTATATTTTAAAGGGTTGAGATACCAGATACAAAAGTGGCTCATGATAACTTGTTAGAATACGACGACATGGAAATTCCATTACCAATTGACCAAGATTCTTATACGAACATGAGACCGTATCCCTGTGACTTCTGTAGCCGAAGGTTCAGGAAAAAAGCAAATTTAATGAATCATATGGTGGCACATCAGACTGATCGTCCTCATGGTTGTAACCTGTGTGGAGCACGTTACGCCAGAAAATGCGATCTCATGAATCATTTGAAGATTCACGCGTATGCACCATCTCGCGATGGTCTGGAGGATGATCTGAATGATGATGACTCATTGGCACAGGAGGAAGAAGAATCTGCCAAAGGTAGACGTAAGAAAGTCCAATCGAGTGCACCGAGAAAACGCAAAAACAACTCTGCTATTCCCAAACGCAATATCGAGGAGAGTAAAATGGAAATGGGCAAGTACGTCGCTAAATCTTACGATTATGTTGACGAGGATATGCGTCTGTTAGAGGAAATGACTAGTAGAAATTCTACACGCAGTGGTAACTATGCATCGAGCTCAAGATGGAATGAACAAATATCACCTGTGTCAACTGAACCTCAAGCACCACGATGGCCTATAACCGATCCAACAAAACCATATGTATGTCAATACTGTGGTGTTGGCTTTGCAAGGGAAAAAGCATTAGCATCTCATGCGCGCGTACATGGCGGTGACAGTCCATTTGAATGCACATCATGCGGTGACATGTTTTGGGATGTAAACAGTTTACGAGAACATGTTCGTATCAAACACGGTGGGACAGTACAATCGGATACAGAAGAGTATGACAATGATGCAACATATACAGGCGACGAGAGATTTGGAGAATTCTATTGCAACACTTGTGGTGTTCCTTTTCACCGTTTAGATTTACTTAAACGTCATCAAAAGTAAGATTATCTAATGAAAAGTTATTTGTATTTGTTAAAGTTACAAATAATGATTAACACTTTGTTTCGACTTTCTATTGATCTACTGGAAAATTAATAACACTGTGATATTAATATTTATTATATTAGGATTCACGTCAAACAAGAAGATGATATGGTTGACGGTTTGAACCAACATCACGTTTGCAATGTCTGTGGAGAATGGTTCGAAGAGGCTTTAGCATTGTTAGCGCACGCCGAACTTCATGCAAGGTATCATTCGTTGAAAATTTACAAAAGAAATGAACAAATACTAAAGAAGTTAAGAAATTTAACCATATTAATGTATGTAGCAATTTGTTTAAAAGTAATTGAAGCGCTTTATTCAGATCACCCAGTCGTCGGTGCTTATTATGCGGTGAAAGATGTCGCGACGACGCTGAAGTCGCGGAACACGTTCGACAAAACCACGCCGAAGATGCGCCACCAAATACGTGTACTCTCTGTGGGAAAACATGTAAAGATAAACGCAGTTTA
Organism: Hylaeus volcanicus; assembly: GCF_026283585.1. Lineage (NCBI taxonomy): Eukaryota > Metazoa > Arthropoda > Insecta > Hymenoptera > Colletidae > Hylaeus > Hylaeus volcanicus. The sequence continues at coordinate 21,905,936 of NC_071982.1, read as the reverse complement.
CTAAAACATTCATGGGTTCACAATGTTGACAAAACTTTTGGATGTACAAAGTGTGGAAAACGTTTTCACAGCAAAGCTAGATTACGAAGGTACTCATTAAAAATTTATTTGTGTTCAAAATAAATGATATACCTATTATATGCATCATTGTATTTTAGACACATGGTATCACATCGTAATAAGATGGTAGCCTGTGATGAATGCGGAGAAGAATTCCCCGATGGTAGAGCTCTCGTTAGCCATCGTCATTCGCATAATAAAGATCTGGGCGGACGTTCCTTTCCATGTAGGGAATGTGGAAAAACATTTGGAAGTCGCAGTTCACAGCAGATTCACATACGTATTCACACTGGAGAGAGACCATACGGTTGTAGATTTTGTTGGAAAGCCTTCGCTGATGGTGGAACTTTGAGAAAACACGAGCGTATTCATACAGGCGAGAAACCGTATGGATGCGCGATCTGTCCTCGTGCTTTTAATCAAAGAGTAAGGCACTTTTAGTTAAACTTATTATTGTTTCATTTGAGAATATTCTGTTTTAATGTCTGTTCTTTTTAATCCCTTCAGGTTGTTCTCAGAGAACACGTGCGTGCTCATCATTCAGGTCCCGATCCAAAATGCGTAGGTAGCATTACCCCGTACCTATGTAAAGTATGTGGTGACGCGTATGGAACATCAGAGGAGATAGTTGCGCACATCGTACAACACTGTGACGATAACACTGCATTGAGACGTCAACCGCAAACTGGACCACGTAAATATAAAAGAAGACGCAAACTTAAACCTCATGAAACCAACACGATGCTGCGTATGAGCGACCAATACGACATGATGGAAGGAGGCTCCGATTCTGACGATAACACGAAAAGAAAACTTGGTAGAAAGAATAAGCAACATCGGTCAAACGTCGAAGAGGGATATCAAAATGTTCTTAAAAGCTTTGAGAGCTCTCTACAGAATATAAATTCAATCGTTAGTAATTCGAAGTTAAATCCAGGCAAGTCCAAGCTTTCCAAGAAGAAGCTTAGAAAGGAAGAGAAGAAGAACGAAGCTCAAGCTTCGTGTCATCCTGGCAGACCAAAAATGATTCACACGCAAAAAACAAGAGTGCCTGTAGAAATAGGTAGTGACGGAGTAAAAAAAGGACAAAAAACTAAAACTATGGTTACAAGGACTCCTAAAGTGATGCCAAATGAACATAAGTTAGGAATTTTTCCAGGTGGGGAAAGAAATAGACCAAGAACAAAAAACGTCAGTTATCATATCGAAGGAAAACTTCAACCGACACCTGCAACATTCCTGAAACCGCAAGATGAAACTCCTGAAGTTCAGATGCCAATGTTATTAACGAATATAAAGCTGGAACCTAATGCGCAGAAACCACCGAGCAACAATCACAGAAATAACAATGGTAATATCCTTGCTATTAAACAAGAGAAGATGGATTCAACATCTAGGAAAAAGTCGGGTGTCTTGAAAAAGATGAAAAAACAGAAGCTTGGAATTAAGCAAGAGCCAATGGATATCGATCAGGAGCAAATACAAAACAATAATAATACTGAGAATACAGACACCGCAAGATTAATGGAACATTCGGTAGATGGAAGTAACTTGGAGATAGCATTCGAAGCGAGTGTTATGGCCGAAGAAGAAAATATGCTTTCCAATGTGGCCGAAGTAAATAATAGCGGGAACGTTAGCACTGGGAACGTACAACTTAGTATAAAAGTTGAATCGACACCTCAACGAATGTTGTCTGTTCATAGTGTTATAACACCTGATGATATTGTCCCAGAAACTATAATACCAGATGCTGTAGAATATACTTGTGAGATGTGTTCCGCAGTATTTTCCAGTCGGGCAGAGTTATTGGTGCATGTTCCAATACACATTTGATTTAATTTGTTCAATGCGATTAAAAGAGGTATGCGAATTTGTTCTATTTTAAGAATATTTGTTTATCAAGCAATATTTTAACGTGGTCAATGAAGGTTTTCCGATTTCTTCGAATTGGCATTATGTTACTATGCCAAAATGTCCTCTACTTGTTGCTCTATGAAGTGTACTAGATTTTTGTGTTTAACATATATTTTAAAAGTTGATGCTGTCTTTAGTTTATTGCGTCATTCAGAAGTACCTAGAAACTTTCGAATGTACTCGTTTTCAATTTCATAATATCGTTATATCCTTTTTATACTACTCATGTTTCTACCAAAAAAAGCTATTTGGCTCAAAATTCATATTAAATCATGACACAATGTGAAATGTTACAAATATTTTATACGTTTACGATGTATGAAGCCAGTTACCCTCGTCAAAGAATTAACATCTTAGATCACTCTTTTTGCTATCCACAATTTTATGATAAAAATTGATAAAAGAGAAAAAAGAAATAATGGCACTTTATGTACATAAAATGCTGAAGCATTCTAAATATTAAAGCGGGTGTGTTCTATAATAATACTACTCATTTATAAAAATTAAATTTATCTTGTACATTTGCTTTTAGCTCCTAAGTAATTAGATATGTGACAACCAATGCATTGAATTACTATGATAGACCATTTGTATGCAATATTACCATCTAACATAAGGTTGTTTTTCATACATTAATTTTTTACAAACATCAATATTTAGATATCAGTGTAGGATAATTGGAAAACAACATCTTAATGATTTGATTTATATTCAAAATAAAAACAAATTAATTAGTTAACGGCACTTGGAATGCGCCAATTTATTCTAAATCAAATAACACTGGCCCTATAAAAAACTATGCGTTGTACACATTGCATAGAAATATTGATATTGATTAATTATCATATTATTAAACATTTTGTGACACAAGGAACACGATTACATTATTGCCGTTTCATTAGTATTTATTCTGTAATAAAAACAAGCTTATTATTATGGTATACCTTGTTTATATTAACATATCCAAATGGTTCTTGATGAAGTTGTCATGGAACCATTTAATGAAATTTCGCATTGTATATGATAGATTGTATGAAATAATACGTGTAGAATTTTATGAAGAAAAAAACATTAAAATTTAAACGTTTTGAAGTTTGGAATTATTTATTTTATGCTTTGATAAGTTATGCACAATTAGATCTGATCTTGACTGTATGAAAAGTTCAAATTTTTTAATTCTGTTTGTAAATCCTAATTACCTATATAATGGCATTACATATTGACAATGCTGCATTGTGTTAATATGTAATATCTTATAACATTATTTATTCTTTTTGGGTGCTATCTTAGTATCTTATAAGTTCAGGTTCATTTTTAAAGGTCTTATATTATAGCATTATATTACTATAGCAGTACCGACAGACAGCATTTACATCTTCATTTGATTAAAGAAATATAATACACAAGCATTCAGGGTTTAATTCTAATATCATTCAGTTTAACTTTTAATATTGCATTATTTTTTCATTTAAATACTTTATGAACGATTAATAGTCGTTTATATTGAAACTGTTGTTTTCATTACTTTGCTGATATTTTATATTTTATTTCTTACGTGTTCAACAAACTTTTTAATACTTCGAATTGCATACAATGAACAACAAAGTCATACAACTAGATACCCTAATCTTTAAAAATTTTGAGCCAATTTCAGTTTAAAAATAATTTTAAATATAAATATTTATGTTACTTATATATATATATATATATAACATAATCTATAGTTTGATTATGTTTAATGCAACGAACCAGCGCGGTACCTTTGTAGTACCTTTCTCAGCTTCAAAGTGATATATGTATATATATGTATGATGTACTCCAAAAGAGGATTAATTATATTTCAATGGCACTATATGTGGCAATTGATCAAAAACAGTATCTGTGCCCTATTTTTGTAGCCAAGAGATATTTTGAATATAAAAGAAATTCTGATACTATTTGTAGCATTTTGCAAAAAAAAAAAACGATAATGTATATACATATATATATATATATATATATATATATATTTTATTATTTGATGTTCTTACTTTCGATGTCTCTTTAAGAATTGCGCATAGTGCCCGTTATTTGATTATTTGATGAAATTAGTTGAAAAAAGGAATTCAATAAGTGATCGATACAATTGGTAATTTTAGTACTAAGAATATGTTTTCAAGGGAAACATTGTTATAAACGTATTTGAGTAATATAAAAAAAATTCGTTCGATAGTTCCATTCATAGGACAGCATCATATTTTGTATGTTATGTACATAATCGAGGAGTGACTATTTACTTCCGTGATACTTGTAATTATGTCGATGCTTTATGAACGAAGTATTTAAAAATCACCTAAAATGACAGAGTATTAGTCGGACTTTGTACAGTTTCAAAATTATAGTATAAGATATTTAGGAGCAGAAAAATTATACGACCAATGTAAAGGAACAATTTTTTGGGTAAAAATATATATGTAAATATATATTTACATAGATGTCGAAAAATTGATACAAAGAATCAATATATTATGTATACATGATTTTTATTTGAGTGTCACGCGCGATCACATTCCCGTTTGACGGTAGCTTTAATGTTATTCAAGCGTGTTTAAAAAATTTCTTTAGATAACGCGTGCATAGAGCAGCTAGTGCAGGTGGCAATAATTCCAAAAACTGTAAAAATAAAGAGATCCTGAGGGACATTTGAGAGAAACAAAAATTAAGAACATGTACACAATCTTTTTCTATTTTTTTCTTTTCAATTGCAAGAAGATCGTTCATATGTAAGTATCCGTGGCTTCTTTTTAAAGATATAAGTAAACTAAACAAATGGTTAGTGTAGCATATAATACTGTGTTGCATGATAAAATTTTAAACAGTTTGAAAAGAACTCTTACATGTATTACTTCAGTTGTAAATTAAGTCCTAAGAATATGTATAGACTTATAAGCACTAAATTAGCATCTCATCGATAGGACAATGTTTGTATGTGTCAGGGATGTAGTAGACAAAAGGAAGAACTGTACATATTATTATCTTGAATATGGTACGGTGATTTATTGTTAATCGTAGTGTATTTTTTTTTTAAATAAATTATCAGCAATTATACAGATACAATTAATTATATCCGCACAAAGTCACGGATAATTCAAGGTACATATAGTATGTACAACTGTAAATATGCATTAAGTCATATAATTCGAAATTTTTGTAAATGTCACTTCTATACCACAACAAATTTTGAGAGAAGTGTACTTTATAATTATATATACATAATATTATATAATACTTTTGTTGAATTGCTCTATCAAGTACTTTACTCATTTGTTTTTATTACCAATGAAAATCGATGAGAGGTACAAACTGCGATAAAAGAATTGTATAAATGAATGGTAGATGCATATAATTTGACTTTATACTATGTAAAGTCATGAAATATTATATTATTGAAATCATATTAGCAGTATAATAACAGTGTTTTCACCGTTCATAAAAATGTGTATATTATTGTCTATGTTTATGTTAAGAACAGATAAATAATTTAAGATACTGTATCTTTGACTAGGGAATAAAATCACAAACATTATAAATTTCTTTTTCAAACCCCATACATATAACAGAAATTATGACTAAAAACGCTCCGACGATACTGGTTGACGACGGTTGATCTCCGAAAAAATATACTTGTACGATATAGGCCAATATGATATCCAAAGATCTAGTCACCGATACTTTGCCTGCACCTTCTATTTTTAATGCATTAGTCACTAAAATTTGACCGCACAATCCAGTAAATGCCACTAACAATATTTTACTCCAAGTGAACCAATCATCTGGTAGCTTTAAACTCTGTTCGTGATTTTCCGACACAAAATAGAAAAAGAATACAGCCGTGACCAATGACCACCAAGATATATTGAAGATTATCGTTGAAAAATGGATTTCCGAGCACTTTCTCATCACAACTATGTTGAGAGCTGTGAAGAAGGTTGCTAGGATAGCACATACGTATCCCATAATATTGTATGGTTCAGTTCTGTGTACCTAAAAGAAAGAGATGTTTTATAAAATTGTTAATTCAGAAAGATTATACCAAGAGTTAATTCCTTTACCTGAAATAAAAATGGTGGCTTAGAAACAAACACAACACCAGTAAATAGTACACACATAACGGTTACACGTAATATTCCACATGGTTCTTTTAGAAAAATGAAAGATAACGCAATAACGATCACTGGAGAACTAAATATGATGGTCGTAGCATCTCCAATGGGTAGTTTACGGAAACTATAATACAATAGCGACAGCGTCGCACCTCCTACTATTCCCTATAAAAGATCAAATAATTTAATAGGATCACTTTTTTTATTTAAATTATTTCTACTTCGTATTATGCGAATAACGCTATTACTAATTTTATAATAAAACGTACCTGGAAGTTTAGGAGTAGTCTTTGACCTTTTGGACCAAATAAACTTTTGGAACTTTTAATGGCTGCTCCAGCCATGACTAACATTTGCAGAATGGCTCTGATGGCCAGTAATATCATAGGGTCTACATTCTGAATTGCTTTAACTAACGCGGAACTAATTGTGAAAAATGTACCTGAGAGAAATGCCAGAAATACGCCAAACCACTTGGTACCCTCTTGATACGTTTCAGCATTATTTGCAAATTGTTCTGTATAATGGTACGCTGGATGTATACTGTTATAAGAAGCAGTAGAGTCGATGCTGAATTTCATCTTCATCGTTCGAGTAACTTAACAGCTACAATATACAATTATACTGAACAAGATATCGGCATACTACTGCCTACCATCTGCTGTCTGGTAGAATTAACATACAGCTTTGCATGTCAAACAGCTTATGGGGGGATTAATGACGGTAGGAAGATTTGAAAAATATAAAAGCAATCGGATTGTGATCAGTCTGACTATAAAACTATAAAACATGAATTGTGACATAAACGAGTACAGAATAAAGTCATTTTACTTTTGTTTATTTTAGATTTAGTGTTCTAATTCGATACGGATGTGCATAATCAAAACAAGTTCTCTTATATAATTGATTACAGTTAATCGGAATTTTAATTTTTTGTTACGTGAATTACATTTATCGTACCGTTATGTCACTCATGCGATTTCAAAACACGTTGGCATAGTTCTGTCTTACTGCAGATGTGTGGTGCACTCGGCGTATATTACTTTTTTGCAAATATTAACGAAATCACGTTAATACAAGTACCAAAATAATGCTCTTTTATTATCAATTTTAAACGATTAATAAGTGTAAGTCTAAATTACAATTATTTATGTTGAATATCTTGTTTAAACATCATCAAAAATATATATATGGTCATATAAAAGAGATCAGTCCTTTCCAAATTGCAGAGCACTTGTTGGTTGATCTACACGATAAAACGTAGTACCCAAATTAAAGTATCCTAAATATTCAATAGTTTCTGGAGTTGTATCAATATGATAATGACCACCTTCTCCATGATTAGAAAAGCTGTGGAAGTGTTGAACGCGCAAATCCAAATTCTAAAAGTATAGTGCATATACACTTATTTTATCATACAACACTTAATTAATTTATCATACATATTTTATGATACAACATCACGTATACACTTACATGTTCAGAATTAACAAATGTGCCAACAGCTACAAGAGGTGTTGACATGTTATAAAAATGCAACCAATTGTTCAACTGTGCTTCCGTCTTAAGAGGAGTTGTAGAGAAATCTGGCATGATATGTTGTTTAACTTTTCCATCTCTCATTAAAAATGTTCCTCCTAATCCTATAGTTACAACAAATTAATGTCAGTGTTTGAACATAGCTCTAACTTAAATTCATCATCTATAAGATCAGCTTACCAACAAAATTATGTTCATAATGTTGGGCAAGTGCATTTCGCATGCATGCAATAAAATCATCATTGCCAGTACGCTTCTTGGCATGAACTTTTAAAACTTGTCCTGGTTTTCCTTCGCTGACAAACAAGTTGGCTAATAGAGCTAATCTTGTTTCATCGTTAGGTAAAATTTTTAGCAAATTATTTCCGTTTGTTTTATCAATATATGAAATACGAGTTTCATTTTTCACATTAGAAGCTGAGACAAGCATGTTCATTATAAGCTGAAAAATCATTTATACAGCAAATTAGTTTAAATGAAATATGTCAGAATTGTAATCTGATGAGTATACCTCACAGTTGGAATTTAGGTAAGGCCATGGTCCAGCACCTGCTCCAATAACAAGGGAGTCTTTTGGATATTGCAAATGATTCAGCAGTTCTTTAATGTCATACAACTTGTCTCTTTGTACAGAGGGAAGAAGAAATGGTGGACCACCAATATCCAACAATGTTGGATTTCCACCCAATCCTAAACACATGATACATTGCATTAATTTAAAACAAGAAAATATTCTATTTCTAAAACATTACCTGGTGCAGCAAGGTTGAAAGGTTCCTGTGTTAAATCAGGACAATCGACAACTTCTATTTGGACTTCAGAAAAATTTTTTACTAAGCCTTCTTTTAAAACTAAGAAAACAGATTATATACATTATACTATACAGTTCTCTTGTTAATTTCTATTACAATTTATATTATTCAAGAATTACCATTTTTTACTTCATGAAGTGAAGGTACATGAAGTTCTCTTTTTTCAATGTTAAGTTCATTTGGGTTTAAAGAAGCCATGGTTGGTGTATTAATATAGTGTCACTTATAAATTTGAATTAAAAATGTTAGTTTTATGGTAAATAAAATTTTTAATACCAACTAGTGAAATTCGTAGAAGTTTCAATATATCTTCGTTCCAATGTAAATTTTCTTTGCAATTAAAAAGCTGAACAATATCGTTCAAAAGAAACAAGGAGACTGGCAGAAAGCAGAATACATCATTTTACCATTCCAACTTCGCTTTATCTAATCGCGTGTTCATACGCGCTCTTATTTCGTAAGAGTGAAATAACTTTTTACCACGTACTTACGATTGCAATAATGTTGATACGTGATAATGTTTTACGTATAGTCGCTGGTAGGGATCTTGTGAGGTCATAAATTAAAACAGTAGTTATTGCTTTATTGACACAGGTAACTGATTCCTGGGACGACAGGGTATGAGCATACATAAGAAGAATAAAGTTATCGAAATATGAATCTCCTAATTCTGATATCGTATGGTCCTGAATGAAAACTTGAAAAGTCTAGCTCTATCCTTGCCTAAAAAGGTGTCAGATTACTAATTGCGGTCAAGTAGAATCTGACACCGATCAATCGATCTCCGACCGATTTTTAGGCGTAAGCCTCACAAGATCCTTATTCCATTAAATTAATTAATACAAAAATTAATAGACCAGTACCATTTCTAGTAAAGATTAGATCACAGAGGAGGTAAAGGATCCTGTACCTCGTCTGTGATAAGATGATAAAAGTATTGATTAATGTAAAAAACTTTCCAGTTGGAAGTAATACATAATTTTCCTCAAAGATAGCGCCACAATGTATTTATTACATATTACGCGCGTAAAATTTTTGAGTATACGAATCCACAGTTATGTTTGCGATTAAATTTTACAGAAATAATCCGTCGTTACATTTAATCACAATTTTGTATCCTGTTAGATTCATTTATGTACATTTTTTATAAGACATGAATTAAACGTTACGATACTCTTGGAAATGGTTCGCGTGATCTCAATCTATACACTTAACATACCAAAATCTTGATTACTATCGAGTACATATTGTTCACAAGAGTAACTGCTTAGTCTTGATAAAAAGACGTCATGAGAAATGTTGGTTGTTTGCTTATAATGCTTAATTTTTTGAAACAAAGATTGTAATATACCTCGTATCAACAATTAATGTATATTAAATATACATTAATGCTCAAAGTTCTAGACTCTTTACAAATAATTCTACAGTTCAAGATTGACAAATTATAGTCTCATCTTTTTAAACGTTGTTTCAAATTAATATTCCTCATTCCCGTCTCAAGAAAATTTCCTCTGATCTTATATAAAAAAAAAAAAGGATGGGGAAGAGGGTTGGAGTACGTCGGTGGTCTCGGTAGGGTTGTCGTGGATGCGCATTGGGTATCGAAGGAGTTTGTCCCGTATCAACGTGGACGTTCCTGGATCGCATCGTCAGTATGCGGCCGCGCATTCCATGTGGGAACACCTGTTTGCTCTTTTGCCTTCTTCGCCAACTTTCTCGATCCCAAGCCGCGTAAATTACCATCGCGCTTGTTCTATTTTATTTAAGGTACCGAAAAGGAAACATTACTCCTGTAAATCACTTCAAAAACTTGAGGGAGAAGCGGACAGAGGGAATACTTTGTCGAGCTATTCTCGTCGAAAATTAAATGGCAGAATATTTTTATCGAAGCGTCGTTAATGTCGAGACGTACCAAGCGTGATACCGTTGAACGATAATAAAAGAGAGAAACGAGCAACTCTGTAGATTATCGACGGAGATCAAAAGGGAGAATCGTTAAAACATCGTTCGGTGAATCTGCGCGTGATAGATCTATATATCAAGAATAAGAGATAAGAAGCAAGACATAAGTGAGCGAAAGAAGGAAACAAGATACGATAGAAAGGGCGAAGGAGACGAGGAATATTATTGAGAGAGAGGAACGTTCTCGTGACTTCAACCACGTGTCTCTCGTGGTCCTCGTTTAAACACGCGTAAGAGCAATTTTCCTCTATTGACGTATACGTGTACGTCGGTTATTTGTGGTCACCCGCATTCGACGACCATTATTTCGTCTTGTCTCCTCGACACGGCGGACTTTGTCGAAAATTTAGCAAGCTACCCTGGCATGAGACTTTTTCAATATTAATTAACACCCCTCGTTCGCGTCTTCACCTCGCATGCATTTTCCCGATTTCTACAACGTAATCGATAATTGAGATTATCCCCTTCATCCGGCGTTCAACTAACGTAAGCATTAAGCTACGTTCTCACGTGTGCAGTGCACGACGTGGAACACGTTTGAACCACTTAAGGTATCGTGTACCAAGGAGGCGCTTCCTTTGGATGTGTTATGCATCGCGCGTTATACATGTGCGAACGTGGCTTAATATTTGAAGCTGAAATTGAAGAAACGTTCTTCTGCATGTTACGATCCAGAATCACTTTCCAGTCTCCATCGTTGGCGCGTGAAAAAATTACTGAGCGTTGTGATTGAAAATCTAGAGGTAGAGTAAATGGAAGTATAAACATAGTACAGGAATAATTATAAATTTGCTTTAGATAGATTTGGCGTGAAGCTTTTCCTAGGTACATACCGAGCACGATTACTTTTTCTTCCGAAACATTAGAAGAACTGGCATTTTAGTGCGGAGGCAGTTCGATGCACGTGATCTTGAATTTCCTTGCGAACAGGCAGGCGTTGACTGAACTTAAATTGCATTTGTTCCAGGACAGTACACTGTTGATGATAGGAATTATAATTAATATTGGAAAATTTAATAGAATAGACCTAATGACCTATTGTTTAGAATGTTAAAGGAATGAGTTTGACCCAGTACACGAGTTGGATGCATAACTCTATTACGGTTGTCTTAACATATTATCGGTAGAATTTTTCTAGTTGGACATAAAGAGACAATCTCTCCATGTTTTTTTTCTAAATCAGAAATACGATCTCAGTAGTGTATTTTGCATCACGTTTGTAAGACACGACGGGCGCATCGTACGGTAGGCAAGATTGCAGCCGGGTAGATTATTTGTAGCCGTGTCGCCATTGAGATGGTTTTATGGTAACCCCTTCCCCCGCGTACCTTTATATCGAGACTGAATGGACAGAGAGAGTAGCCTCCTCTATGAGATAATACGCCTGGTTGTGCCTAAGCCATTCAGGCCCGAAGTCGGATCCATCGAATCGCGAAAGATCGCGCGAGGTGAGGGTGGACACCGTGCAGGCCCCTGCAGTCATGCTCACCATCCAAAACGAGTGAGTATATCGGTTTGCATGCGGTATATCGTGGCTACGCACGATCCATCGGCTGCATCGATGCATTCGTGCACACCTGTCGTTCGCTGTTGCGCTTTTTCGCCTTCTCAGCTTTTCAGAAACCCGTTGCCACACGCTGATGGGCTTCTTCTTTCGTGGCTTTATCGACCATCGTTTCAGAGCACCTACGCCGCTGGGATTCATGACTTTTCGGCTGTTACGCAGCTTATACGAGACGATGGATTAAAGTAAACACCTCGTGATCCGTACTTCTTTCTTCTCTCCTCTCGAAGGTTCTCGTCAACTTCCTAACTTTGCGATCTCGCTCAGTTCACCTCTGGTATTCCGTTCACCTCTTGCCCTAGACGTGTCGTTGTTTGTTTGTTTATTTAGAGCTTCTAGAACCTAGAGAAGAGTTCTGGTATCAATCTTGTTAATTTAAAGTGTTTCCAAAAATTACTCGTGCCTACTTCTTCCTTGAAGAGTTCGTGGTTTCGTGGTGATGACGTGGCTCAGCATTTAGGGACGGTGTCGTTATACGAGGGTACGTGGGGAACCTCGAAAGTAAACGATTTTAGGTTTGCTAGATCTTCGATAAGTCTCTTCGGCGCGATTAGCGTATGAATCGAAGATATTCTTAAATTGATCGTGCTCTCTAATTCTGAAACAAAAATTTTACTGACATTATTTTTCATCAAAAAGATAAAACCTTTGCTTTCGTAATAAAACAAGTGTCTACTTTTGAATACACTAATTCTCCTCCTATTTCTTTTCCTCTTCTACCGTTAAGATTTTTGCTGTTTTCCTGTGGATATACTGAAACCCATTATGTTTTGGGGAGAGATAGGTAACAGGGCCCACGCAATTACGAAAGTGCGGTTCGTGACAGAATCGTGACGCAGTTCCTCGCAACGACGTCGATTCCCTTTGGGTTATGTGCAGTAACACGACAATAAACCACTACAGTAGCGGTGCATAATCTAATGGCACTTTGCGTTCGTGCGACAAGTATAGGACAGTGGAGGAACAGGCTGCACCTGGCTTCCCTGGTTCGTTAATTGCTGTGCTCTCTCGGTTCGTGTCGCATTATTCTGATGGTCAAAACAACAACAATCAGGGGTTAAACAAAAAAAACATGTGCCTGTTTGGTATCATTCTCTAAAAAAAACACTTGTTTCTTATTAATCATGGCTCGTCACCTTTTCTTTTTATATCTTCTGACATCTATAATGTCCAAGTCACCGAGTTCTCTTAGGTTTTCTCCTGCTCCCTAGTGTCTTTGTCTTCTGGCGTGAGTCTTCTTTGGTTTGCCATTTTCACCTGATCTCCCTAAAAGCAGTGGATCTTTTACAATTCGCCATGGAACACGCAAAACACATCTGTATACGCGAATTCGATATTTCCAAAAGCCCTTGAGACGCTTATTCATGGCTATGTCAACGTTCGTATCGCGTGATACCCTCGCATCTATTCGTGTTAATGCAGTGTACGCGCGCCCATTTTACCATGCGCGTTTACCTCCACGTTTGTTGTCCTTGCTTTGCTCCGTTTCCATCGGGGGTACTTAGCACACTATGGATCGGGGACATTCGAACCGTTTAAAGGACTGTTCCCGTACATTTAGAACCCACTCGATCGCACTAGTAAGTATTGGTAAACAAGCGCGCCTCATAAAATGGACAGATCCTCTTGAGAAGAAGACATTAACCATCCAGACCTTTCAGCGTCTTGGACGCTCGCTCGTAACAAAATGGAGCTAAATTTAGAACCCGCGGAAATCTTGAAGCGTTCTCTATTTTCCAAAGTTTATACGAACCGGGGGAACGCCATTGTCTTGCGCAATTAGAGTAAACGTAGGTTATACAATAGCGTTGGGGGTGAAAACTTTCCTCCTATTGAAACTGAATTTCATTTCAAAGAGGAGGGTATTGTCAGACAGAGAACTGAATATCGCCTGTTACCACGTATCCGTAGCATGACAACTTACATGATTACAGTTTATGAAAATCAGATGCAAATATGTCTTTCCTCTCTTTGAAAGTTCACCACCAAAGTCTGCATTCCGATTGTACCAATTAATCGAGTCAGGAGGTGCACCAAGCATGGCAGACAAATTGGAGCAAGATTCTCGCGTGAACTTGGATAGGATCTATCGCCTGTTGCTTCTCAAAGACAGGAATAAAGAAACGTCATCGCGATTGCGAAGATTTTTCTGGGGTTCCCCTCAGTCTAGCTAGGTAGTCGTGCCACGAGCAGGACGAGCTTACTAATTTGTGACTGAACCGATATTTCTGACAATCAAGTGCTATTCAACTGGCAGACGTCGTCCAATTCTATCCTTGGATGTTTGATTTTCTTTCACGACGCATAGAATAAGAAGCTCGCGTATCAAAGACGGTGTATATACAAGATCACGATGACATTCGTGGCTTGCTGATTGCAAATCTGCTCTGTTATCTAACTTTTCGCGCTCGAGAGATTAAATATTGTCCTACGTTGAAATGTCAGTGCATGCTACCAGGGCAAACGAAGGCTTACCACAGGCAGGGTGACATTTCTGAATATTAAATTAATGGCTCGATCGAACCTGTACGTTGGTCGTGGTCCAACTACTCGTAAACTTTTGTTAAATAACAAGTTATTGAACTTTCCATCGTTTAGATGCTGACCCCTAGCAATTGGCCATAAACAGTCTCTTAATGTACTTAAACGTAAAACGGCTAACATAGTTTAAGTACAATGCATCACTGCTTGTAACTTATGCATGCGCACGCTCATCCACGCAACTCTCGCCTGATTGTACACATTTTTACCATAAACACGTACATACCTATGTCCACAATCAAATCAATACGTAAAAAGTTTTCTAATCGAATATTCAAGGAAAAAATATAATTATTTCAGCATGTCACCGCGCAATGGCTCGTGCGTGGCGGAAGTGAGCTCCGTGAGGAGTCTCTCGTCGGATGATGTTTCAGCGACCAAGCCACACCGAAAGAAGTCCTGCTGGGCACGTGCCACCGATCCAGCTCATCGCCGTGGACGTCGAATCCAGCTCCTGCAAATGCTGGTGCTGCCATTCATACCGATCCTTGCGTTGATCGTTCAGACGGCCAATACGCTCCACGACATCCTAATTTATCGGCAAGAGGTCTCAGACATCGAGACACAGGTAAAAAGTCACACGTTTTTGGGATCTAGAAAGAAATTTAGATGTAGGTATCAAGTATGATTTCATTGATTTCATGTATGAGGCTACTGCGTACTTGGTGTATACAGGCTTCACAATATAGAGTACAGGTATCTTCTCTGAACGATACTGGTAGCGCATAAAATCGAATTAATTAACAGGGCCAAGAACTTGATGAAATTATCTCAAATGCTATTAAAACCAGCTATCAAGTTCTCGTGAATAATAAACAGTCAAACCTGAAACATAAAAAGAGTAATAAAATATACTAGATAGATATACTATATACTATACTATAAAGTTATATACTATAAAGTGTTGGAGCATGATTAGCCATTAGGTACCTTTTTTCATTCAATCGATGTGGATCGTTCATCAAGCTACAATGCACTCGTTCCCTCTTTAATGGATCCTTTAAGATCCTTTCACGATCAGACGGACTCGCTTCCTGTCATGTATTTCTTTCCTTACGGGCGCGTAATTATACGAGCAGTATAATTAGGTCGGACTCGTATAATTCAGTGGCAATCGATCGACAAGCCGTCTAACAGTAACGAAGGAATGAGTAAACATCCACCACACCTACGCACTCTTTCGTTCGAGCGTGGTTGATGGGTTGCTCGCAAAGCCGTCCATTTCTTCGATTGTTCCCGCACATAAAGCATAGATCATTGTAACGAATCACTTCTGTCTACGATTTACAACAATTGTCTCCTTTGATTCGCATCATTCACCTATAATAACAAAATGATTCCCTTGGGAAAGAATTGAACTCTTCAAATTAAACATTTGTTTATGAGGTGAGTCTCTTAAAAAAAAACTAAAGAATACTTTTGTAAGAAGAGAAATCGAAGGCATCGATCGTAAATTAATGTTTCCTCGAAAAGGGTGTGAATCAACAAGCAGTACATTCATCCTACGTGACATTTTACCTCGATGCAAACACAAGTAGCACAAGTACACATAATCATTCTAATAAATGTGTCGAACGCGATAATAATTTCGTATTCGACGCACGTCCTTTCATTATTTCCCTTCGTGAGCAATTTTTTACGTAGTTTTTTTTTTAAAGAAGAAAGGTCTTACGCTAACGCGGTATATAGATGAAAATTATCGCTAAATTTGAATCGCAGCAGCCCTTTTGTGGTTGACCTCGAGTCTTCATTTTCCACGCGAATACCTTCTTTAATGCTACCGACGAACACGTTAAATTTCTATTGTCAGCATAACGAGGGGACAAACGCGAAACGATTTTACACCCTGTAAAGTCGATTGCGTTTGACGTTCGCGTTTCAGGCGATACGAACCTCGGAAATTTTGTTTTCACGCTGATATTCGTCTCTATAGTTGGTCGAAGCATGCAGAAATAGATTCAACAATCGCAGACGCGATGGATCAATCGATCGTAAGCGCTTTGTTATAGGTGCTCCAATTTCAATGAATCTGTTTACTGGTGTTATCGAGATCACTGGCTGCCCGTTGGACCGAACGTTGTTAAATTAAAACGATGCATAGTAACGAATATTGTCACGCTGGAATTCGCGTGACAATATTCAAAGAGACGCGATGGTATTTTTTGAAATAGGATACGGTCCTCGTGGGGAATAGAAACAGGCTAATGGTGTTTTCGACGCGATCCCCACTTGTCCTAACACATGCCGCGACAAAACACGACAGTGTCGAAAAGAAAAGAGAAAAAGAGACGCGAAAGATTCAATTCGCTACTGGTCGGTATGGAATTATTGATCACGCGCCGTCGACGGTGATATTTCGAATCGAGATAGGTACATGTAAATGACGGTAACCAATTCAATCATTGCACGATACGCTGATCATTGACAAAGACTAGACCATTATTATTTCATCGCGCATTGAATCTTTTGGAATGTTTGCTTTTTTTACACACGGAATCGCATTGTTGTCAAGAACGATCGATCCTTGAAAACGCAGCTAGATTTTCAATTAATAGAAGAAGCACTGAAACGAAACGTAATCAACGCGCTTCGATGATTCTTTTCGAGATATACAGTGATGGTGGTACAAACGAGCAGCGAATGATTCCTCGCGGAAAAATAAGTGGAAAGAGCTATAAAATTTCCACTGCGTTTTTCTACAACATCCTATAATAAAATACAATAAATGCATCCTCGACGTCTCGAGGGTCCACCCCATCGTCGTCGAAGCTTAACGTTTTGTCAACAAAGGGCTGATCGTTGCGTAACTCGCGGGAATGGGTAGGCAAAGAGGATTAACGTCCCTTAATTCCACCCTTTCTCGCGGTCGAAGAAATTTCCAATCTAGAATGAAGTAGTCTCGGTTCGTTCGTCACGGTGGACATCGCGCGTAGCCCCCAGAGGGTGGCGGCGGTGGTCGAGATCGAAATTCATCGGAACGGGGTGTAGCCTCGAGTACAGCCTCACCCACCCCTCGATCTCGAGTTACTTGTTTGACGAGCACGCTGGCGTGGCACCCGCAAAAGGCGGAAAAGAATGGACGCGCTTCTCTCTCGTCCTCCTTCCCTCGTCGATTGTAAGCACGTCGAGAGTTTTATACCGGTCCCGTTGATGCACCGCCACGCCCTTCGCAATGAAACTCTATGAGAAAAATTGCCAGGAGTCTTCTCTAAAATGTTCAACTCTTACAAACATTACAATTCTGATAACGAACAGTCTAAATATAATGAACACCACTTCCTATTATCTAAAATAGTAGCCGTGTTGGAATGGCTTCTTTCTAGTGGGTCACTCTGTATAAAAAAAACAAAGCTGCAATATAAGATACTCCCACCTTCGCGGTATTCTCGTGTGTTGTCGCATAGGCGATCTATAATTATCGGAATACTTTAGGAGCACGGAACGCAAAAGTATCGACTTGCAAGTATACTAGAAGGCCATTCAGGTACTTGGAATTTCGAGCGATTACTTGATGTATAATCAGGTGCATTCGGTCACTCTATCCCTTGTCACTTTGTCCTTTACGATTAATCCTATCTACTTTCTGTACGATCGAGGACAACACCCATCATTAACTGGCAAAACCTCGATCCACGTAACTTGAAACGCTCAAGCAAAATCCTTTCGAGAAGTTAAACTACATGTTTTCATCTTGTTCACAGGAGATTCCTGAAATCATCGAGCAATGGTTAATGGTTCTAAAACAATTTACTAATAATAAACACCTTGTTGCATGTTCTCACTCGTCCAATATCGATTGAATTTCCAACTGTTTCCAGGTAACAATTGCCACCGACTTGGGGAAAGTAGTGACGAGGATGCAACTTGAAAGATCCGAGGTTGCATTCTTCATTTATACCAACGGGAACACCCTAAGGTAATACCAACCGCGCTATCATTTCTATAAATTTCGTAAAGTTTCACGCTGTATGGTTTCGTGATGCGATCAGCGTCACATACCATTGTTTATTCCTTTCACTGTTTGCTGGGAGTATTGGAAGCGTCTTGATCTCTGGGCATACGTGACTCGATAGCAGAAGCTCTTCCTAAGAAGAGGAACCCTTTACAGGCTAATAGAGACAGATGAGCGACAGGGTGCCTTCTAATCAAGGCGCACTCGACGTAATACACTTTTCCTTGTATTTCAATAAAACAATAGCGTCATGGAATACAGGAGTAGCTTTAGGATCTAAACGAAGATCTACTTAATCCTCATCGTAACAAACAGGAATTTAAAAGCTTGTGCTTCCGTGCAGTCTTAATTTCTTCGATATAGTCAAAGCTGTTAATAAAAACCATTTAGATTTCCTTAAATAAATCTTTAAAAAACTTTCTGCGTGACACTATTAACAGTCGCGTTGAAGCTTGAGCTATCTTGCAATTATCCAATACTCTCGAATTCAAGGTTTAGGATGTTAATTAAAACCGTATGATCAGTGAAACGTGACACGTTGACCCGACCCTTTCGCTTCAATTCTCCCACAGAACCATGAAAAAGTCCATTCCCAACGAAATTTTCGTTACGAGAACAGTTTCACGATCCTTGAGGGAGAGAAAAACTGGATCTCGGTTAAACGAGAACTAAAACGAACAAACAAGTCACCACAGCCAATTATCGACGTAGTTAACTGATTAGCCACGGTCTTTTACACCTGTTCAAGGTCGAACTTGACGCAGAGGTTCGCCATAACCGATCAGGCTCTCCACAATATGACTACGTGGCCCCTGGTCTCGGTGCCGAGGGATGAGAGCAAGACGCAAACCTATGACGTAGTCAGCAAAGAGGCCTTCCAAGCACGCCTCGAGGATTTCAGGTAACAAATCGATCGACGAATGTTCGAGGTCTTCTCACTCCAAACAGAGTCCACGTGGCCACGCGTTTATGACGTCAGAAGATCCCCCATGTGATGGTTTCGCTTTGATTGCTGTAACAATCGCGACGCGATCGTTTCACCCTTTTGAAGTTGTGCGAGATTATGGGCTCAGTCGATGGCTGCACTACGCGTTTAAAAAAAGAAAAATATGGGTGGCAGTCCTCCAGTAGGATATGTTTATACATTGAATTAGTTCTAATGGCTGCCTTTGTAGAAGCAATACTCCCTTGTATGGAAAGTTACGCCAGAAGCCTCTATTCCCTCGAGCCTCCGTACCCGACACTTGTTGAATTCTCATTCAGCCTCGAAGTGGAGAATTCTACTTTATCGCGAGCCTCTCCCTGTTGGCCAACGCGACAAGAACTTTCCTCCTCGACGTTTCGACGAACCGAACTTTTATTCGTATCGATGGATCTACATTCTTGGAGGCCTATAATTAAAGTTTACGAGAAACCCGTATTAAAAACATTGTTTACAAATACTATTACAGATATCAGATACAGTCATTAACAAAATTAGCATACATGCCAGTGACAATTAAATTCAATTACTAAATACCAATACTTACATTTTATAATATCTTCTGTACTATTTAATAGCTGTAATCACGTAACGTGCATCATGCAGTATTTTTTCATATTTTTTTATCGCTTTATCATATGTCAACGATTTCATAACATCATTTTCTATAGATAACATAGATAAATTAATAGGTACAATTATCATGTTACCATTGCCATAAGCGTTATCGGGATTAGATAAATCAAAAATAAAGTGAACACTGGAAAAATAACATAAATGTAGACGAATGGAAAATGAACAAAATAAATAATACAATTCAATAGTACAGTATACGGAATTATTTGAGGAAAATTCTCCAGATTCTGTGGAGCCGTAGGAAAATAAATGCGAGTCGATTAGGGTCGACGTTTTTATTCCTTCCAGATACTCGCGTTTATGCATGCTCTCTTTTATACAAATCCGCTTAATTTCTTACAGTCCTGAGACTCTTCGGTGGATAACTTTGAAATCCTCTTCAAAAACCTTTATGACGTCGCCTCCTGTAACAATGAGAATATTTGATTAAAAGACAAATATATAAAATCGTGTAGAGTTAACAAAATTTAATAATGCCACGATGCAAGCTCTGTCGTCGTTAATATAGCTCGCGTACGCGAACAACGAAGAAACGAAAGTTGAAAAAATAGAAGAAAGTATTGGAATATCAGGTAGCCTGTCGTCGGTGCCGCATCGGGAGAAGCAAAAATATGTCGTCTTTAATGTTGCGTTCGTATACGGACAAGGGAAAAACGATAGTTGATAAAAATAGAACAAATATTTGCATATCAAATAGTGCATATCGACGCATCGAATACAAATTGTTGATGTACACAAAATACACAACATTTCAAACATCCATTTACAGTTGGGTATTTAAGGGACTAATTAGTGAAGGAGAATCAAAAGAC
Organism: Hylaeus volcanicus; assembly: GCF_026283585.1. NCBI lineage: Eukaryota > Metazoa > Arthropoda > Insecta > Hymenoptera > Colletidae > Hylaeus > Hylaeus volcanicus. Next base: position 21,885,017 of record NC_071982.1, on the reverse strand, counting down.
ATGACAATGCAGAGTACTCTTACAGAGATCAAACTTATTGTTAGTGATTGGTAACTAGATTGAAACATGGCATTTTGCATATTTTTGATTAGGTCTACTCTGTGAAACTACTCTGTACGACGTCAAAACGACGCAAGCGTTTATAACAGCACCGTGTCGTGTCGCATTCGTCTTCTCATATCGATCGATTATAAAAATACGTGACCAGGACCCGCTTTTTCCTGAGATCAAGTCGAATTGAAACTATGTTACGCGTCTCTATAAAAACAGTTGAAAGAATAGAAAATTGCCTCTCAGGAATATTCCCGAAATTTGTTTTTGGTTCGTTGCTCGCACGAAGCTTCGCGGTACAGTATCAAGCTCGTGGATAAACAAGAAAAATTAGTAATCGTTATGCAGTTACGAATCCACGGATACATACGTAGGATGGAACAACATTAATACGCCTCGATCGGGAATATTTGCAGGAGGCACGTTTTTCATTTGGCCGAACTGAAAACGACATACGACCCCGGTAACGGAGCACGTTTAGCCGATAAATCGATACGACAATGAAGTATCGGTACGGACAGTGCAGGCCAGCTCTCCTCGAAATCAACTCGTATTATAAAATCTCTGGGAAAGCTTGATTGACAATCTGCGAAAACATGAGGTACTTTAGGGCGTCGATATAAAAGAATTTTGGAAAACATAATTCGAGGAACTTTGTAACTTTGTTTCAAGTTGGTAGAAGCAACTTTGCAAGCTCATACATGGCCGCGATTTCTAGGCAGATCTATTTGCTTAACCTTACCTTCAGAATTCCGCGAATGGAAGTTCCATCGCGCCAAAGAGCGTTAGACCGAGGGATCAGTTTCTCAGGAAATTCTCCATCGATCGAACACGAGTTCTAGCGGTTTCTCGGCTGTTGGCTATTACACGACCGATTGTCAGACAATAGAACGCGTTTCTGTCAGCGGGAGCACCGGTAACAAGCCGCTAACAATCCTCTTCGTCTTCCATCCGTAAAACATTACACGTCCCTGACAAAGATGGCGATAAGTAGAGACGAATAGATCCTACATACATATACGTATTAACTCGAACTCATCCAAGAGCAAATAGCACCATTCGATTCCCTGCGTTCTATTAATCATGATCGTTCGACCTCAATGGAATTAATTATCGCAGTCGTCTAGGTGATTATTTTCAACGTTCCAGGGTGGAACTTTCTCTATGATCACGGCTCGTTTCACTTTGCTCAATTAGCGCCCTAATGATATTCGTTTTGCGGGCCCTCTGTATGTCAAAGGCGTGTACAATGACAAGTAATCGAACTATCAGAAGTTACAGCAACTATTACATCGGTTCCACAAAGAAGAATAAACTTAGAATTATGTGACATTGTCTACTCTTATGTAGAATTATTAGAATATTCGATTAAGGGTGAAACGTCATTCTATCGTTCGTATCAATGCAAACGGTGATAGGCACGCATACGACACGAAACATGAAACAAAAAAGAACGAGGATGTGACACACGCGCGAATTACTTTTTTTTCTCTCTCGCTTCTCGGCCTTCTCCATCGAATCACCTTTACGAGCAATAGATGAGGTTGTCACACATGAGCGCGTGACCGCCCATTTGGAGCAGTAGACAATATTTTTAGACCCCTCTTCCCGCCTTCCTCTTTCCGCCGCTTCTGGCTTTCCTCTCTTTCGCTCTACGAGTATCGCGTCTCTGACTAAAAGCTGTGATGCAACGTTTAGGTCGATTTTCTGTTAACTCGATCAACTCCATCGGCGAATGCGAGCTCGGAACAATGAAATTATCATCGATATGCCCCCCTTCAGTCAACGTCGACCGAACAGTAAAAGTTGAACACGCAGGAACGTCTATAGCGTTACCTCCACGTCGCGTCCTTACCTTCCGAGGGTGATGGACATTGGTAGAGTTAACCGTAAATGAACGCGTTACCAACCGATGTAAAACAACTAACTTTATGCGAGTTAAAAAATCAAAGATTCAAGGGATCTTTCAGATCACTTATACTGCCAGTGTTAAAAACACTTCCTTACATACTTTCTATTAGCTTCTTAGTTCCATCTTCTTCCAGGCAAAAGATAAGTTCAGAAGAGAGTAGCATAACTGAAGTGATGACATGGTATACAAGCGTAAACGCGGCGATGCTGGACCACCTGACAAATCAAATCAAAGAAACGGATAACAGTGGCGTTTGGAGGTAAGGAAAATAAATAAATAATTTCTACCATTGTCTTCCTGCTAAGCTGAGAATGTTGCAGTTCACTAGGCGCGTCCAATTGTATCTTGAAAATTGTTTCCGATATTTGACTATGTCCATCTAATATGTACAATGAATTTCCATTTCAGGTATTTGATAGCCTTTAAAAATTTACTGAGAAGCATCGAGAGCCTGGGTATTGCTTCCGTGTACGGAATCAATTACTTCGGACGCGGAATCCTTGTGGGGGATAATTACGTCAGCTACGTACGCCACGAAGCTCTAGGACGTGATCTTCTCACAGGATCCCTTACATACGTGCCTTCTCTTAAGCATTTTTATGCGGAACTCACTCGTACCATGCCAGATTATAGCAGAATAAAATCTAGGTAGGTAAAGAACGCGTAAATTAGACGAAGATAACAACTCTGATCGGTAAAATGCATGATATGGAATAGATAGGTTTAATTTAAAAGATGTATGTGTCCCAGGAGAAACGAGATCTTGAAGAACCAGAAGAGAGAGCCAAGCGTGGATGACGCGATCGCTTATTTCGATTCTATGGCGACTTATGTCGACGAGCTACGGAAACTTCAGCGAGAATTACGTCACATGATAAGGTAAACATTTATAGCGAAGCTATTTGATGCTTGCAATGAACATGAATGCACCCACAAAATCAAAGATTAAATTAGAAACTTGATAACGGTGATTGTTGTCCTAATTTAACACAGGAACTACGTGAATTCAACCTTGCAAGACGCGAGCAACAAGGAAGTTGCTGGAATAGCTATAGTCGTCCTGGTGTTGGTCGTATCCCCTATTATTATAATACTAGTACGTAACGCGGTTGCCACGATACAAGTAAGTAAAACCTAACAATTCGTGATTATAGGTTCTAGAAAGAGCTTCTGTTCCATCTAATTTAATTCCAGTGCTGGCTTGATAGCAAAATAAAAGACTCGTTGTTCCGTTTTTTGGTCTGAATGCTTGCATCTGTAACAATTACAATAACGATTAAAATCCCCGTTACAAACTAAACGATACTTTTTTTAGATGTACGCTGCCAATTTGGCTCAAAAGGCGCGAGAACTCAAACAGGAAAAAGGGAAAAGCGACACGCTGCTCTTCCAAATGTTACCGCCTAGCGTCGCTCAACAATTGAAGCAAACTCAACAGGTACTTTGACAAGGATTCTTGCATCTGCATTGTTGACATCGATAGCTTTTAACTATGCTTCCATTTGAAAGGTTCCAGCTGAATACTATGAAGCAGTGACCGTGTACTTCAGTGACATAGTTGGATTCACCGAGATCGCTGCAGAGAACACTCCCCTAGAAGTAAACAGTTTCGTTATAAAATTAATGATTCTCCATTCCTACTTCAAACCATCGTATACTTTCAGGTTGTTACATTCCTGAACTCCATCTACAAGCTCTTCGATGCTCGTATAGAGTGCTACGACGTGTACAAAGTAGAAACAATCGGTGACTCGTACATGGTTGCCTCTGGCTTGCCAGTTAGAAACGGTAGACATTCTTGTCTACGTTCGTATTATACTAACTTTTCTACTTCATTTTTAAACGCGTTTAATCGTGCGTTGTCTTGCAGGCGACAAACACGTATCAGAGATAGCGACGATGGCACTCGATCTTCTGGCAGCATCGTCAGTGTTTCAAGTGCCCAAGAGACCAGGGGAACGACTTCAAATCCGCAGTGGCGCTCACACAGGGCCTGTTGTTGCTGGAATCGTTGGAAGCAAGATGCCTCGTTACTGTCTCTTTGGAGACACGGTGAACACGGCCAGTCGTATGGAATCTACTGGGGAAGGTACCTCCTTGTGCATCTCATTGTTTCTTAATGTATAATAGCTTCCGCGCTTAATTATTAAACTCTTGTTGCACACAGCTCTGCGAATACACATTAGCCTGGAAATGAAGAAAGCTTTGGACGCCGTGGGAGGATTCAAAATAGTGCATCGTGGTCTAGTGGACGTCAAGGTTTGGACATAGAGAACAATGTAAAATACTTTATTATCAAAGTGCCCTAATAATATTCAGTTTCGCAGGGTAAAGGCCTGATGGATACCTATTGGCTGGAGTGCAAGGATGGTGGAATCGCCCGTGCAGCGGAGCTAGATCTACCCACGTTCTTCGAGGACGTTCGACCAGTTTTCATACGTCGTCTAAGAGAGGAGGGCACTCTCTGATGCGAGCCGTACTCCCGACGGGACCTCTGGTACCTGAACCGACCACCCACTCCTTACATTCGTCTCTCGCAGCCCAACCTTATCGATCACCTGAAGAAACCGAGTCAGGGTCGCAAGAACCGACTCTCCCATCCTAATCTTCACATCACCCCGGTTAAACCACCTCCACAGTCACAGTCGAGCATCGAATCCCAAGACTCTGCAACCTACGAAGGAACTCACTCGACGACACCCTGTCCACCGAGTTACTCGCCCGCGAGTCAGCGCAGTCGTTACTCCCAACCGAATCTACCCACTCTCCTGATATCCTACGACAGAAGATCAGGCGGTGGTTCACCAGATCGTCGTATTAGAATGTCCCAGCCAACCCTAAACTCCAGCTTCAGTGGCATCAATTTCGCTGGAATGAACCGTGGCACCAGGCTCTCCTACATGAGCCTTCGAGCAGCATCAGGGGATAACAGCGTTAATGAGGAGAGACTATCAGCACCGAGTGTGCACGGTGGTAGCTCCAGAGGAAGCTTAACGATGGATCAAAGTTCCGCGAGGCTCTCGCAGCCGGATGTGCGACGGTTCACGTTGCGACACGAGGCCCCGGCGAAGAGGGAACGTCTTTCTCAGCCAACTCTGATGAGTGGCGATTATCAGCCTGGTCGTGGACAACAGAGACTATCTCAACCTTGTCTAAGTACAGGGAAAGAGCTCAATCTGCCCACGATGGTGTTCCATTCGCCCTCGCCGCCGCCAATCAAGCACAAAAGATTCTCTCCAGCCATACACGCCAGTCAAAGGGACAGACTATCACAGCTGGACTTTGGTGCTAAATATAGAAACTTCAAAGAGTCCGCCACGACGAAATTTAACCGTGACAGGTTCTCGATACCGGAGCTGGAGACGCAGAACGATCTCAAGCTGATAGCTGGCACGCCCAAGCAGAGGTTCAGCCTGGACAGCCAGCTGACGCGAAGCCAGGATGTAACACGGTCCAGATTGCTACCTATCGCTAGTTCACCCATCAGCGAACACCAGCAGACTAAGCTGGACGAGCCAACTGGGATCCCTGGATGTATGCTCAAGAGTCCAACAAAAGAAGGCCTTGGAAGCGTGCTCGTGGCAACCGCCACTCCAATATTACCTGCGTATGAGAGACAATTACTATCCTCCGAGTTGCTTTCGATCAAGAAGAGCATTGGAACAGGCTCGACCGCGAGCAAACTCCCCCCAATCTCACCTATTCACACCAGAGAGAGGATGTCGGTGCCAGAGATAAGGAACTCGAGTCTACGCCGATTGCTCGATCCTCCGACCAGACAAAGGCACAGCATCACGGGCAACCTGAGACAGAGCATCATCACGCCGCTCAAGCCACTCGACTTTGGCAAGAAATCGCCGAAGCATCTGTTCGAGGAAGCTCTGGAGAGATTCAGGAGGGACGAGAAAGAGGAGAACCGCAAGAATGAGATGTCTAACTCTGAGACCATCGTCGACATTGTCGACGGGCCCAAACATATACAGAAACACTATTCGTACACTTACGAGAACACTGACGAGAGCTCCACGCTGCTCAGGAAGATAAGCGTGTCCGCGATACCGAAGAAGAAGTATTTAGAAAGCAATTTCGACGAGAACGAGCAGGTGATCACGACTGTGATCGAGACAGACGTGCCCATGATAATGGCCAGTCCAAAATATACTAAGAAATCGTCCTATTCGAGCGACACTCCTAAGTGGATCAGGAAGTACTTGGAGAACGAAAGTCCAAAGGTGGGGAGGAAAACAACTATTAACAAGAAGGAGAGCAGGAGGAACAGTCGAAGGAAAAGCTCGTTGGAGTCGATGGAAGGTGATAAGGTTTCAGATAAGGTTCGCTCCAAGTCGGTTGGTAGCAGCGATAGAAACCCTATGGTGAAGAACACCGTTCTGCAGTCTGAGTCGAAGAACATGAAGAACACCTACGTGAGGATCGTATCCTCTAGCAACGCCGTGCGCGAAAACAAGTACGAGGTGAAGGTGGAGAACAATTGGACCGATGGAAATGGATTGTACGACAACGAGTGCGAGGACACCGACTCCGACGATTCCACGTCCATTTAAATTAAAAGAATGATATACCTAGGGTCAACTGAACAAAGGGATGTGAAATAAAAATGCGAGGAAACAAAAATAAACGCTTACAACAGAGTTAAATTACATTTACGAATTGATGCAAGGGATTTAAAAAAAAAAATAAAAAGAATTTTTAGATTCTGTACTTAAACCGCTCGAATTTAAACTGTAACCTGAAACAGACAAAATCGGTGGCTGATACTGAATGCTTTTATTTAGTTCAAACATTCGTTGAAAGAGAACATAGAAAAAAGGAGGAACAATACCGAATACGGACCACGCATTATGAGATAACTCGACCAGCCTAAACACACATCTTGAGAGCGAAATAAGTTAACGAGCTTCAACTAAAATATTTTCTCATAGACTTGTATATATCGTGAACTCGACACAGAGATTTCGAAAAACAGAGAGTACATATATATAACAGGTTGTTCCATTCTTCATGAACTCGCGTATCTCTATTGTAACCTTGAAGATTACTTTCAGTAATAGCAGAGATCGTTTAGTTGCTCGTGATAAATGAACCTGTATATATTTATAACGAGGACCTCTGAATCTCGACGCATTATATTAATTTAAATCGAGCTAGGAAACGTTGACTTTTACCAAAGTAAAACTAAGGTATCGTGTAAATAATCGAATTATATTCGCTTGTACTAGCATCGCTAAATGTTTACTATGAGTATAGTTAGCAAATTTTGGAAGAGGACAGGAATATAAATTTCTAGTTTACTTCCATTATAATTTTTGAACATTTACTGCTGTGGATGAAAAGTCAGATATGTTTTAGCTATGTTATCAGCGTATAAAAAAAACATTAGCCAAATATTCCACTGATTGCCATGATTTTACAGTAATATATGTTAAAAAATTATTTTCTTTCGATACTAGTCATCAATGAGATTCATGTGTAAATACAGACACCGTCTCAAACACCTACTAACGATTGTTGCATAGCATTAATATGGTTTCAATTCTTATCAGAGAATAATTATAAGCATCTGTCGAGACGATAATGCCATTCGAATAGTCTTCTAGAAAAAGAGAAACTTTGTACTCTCCTATGCAATTATACTACCAAAGACTCATTTGTCACATAAATATTATATTATATTATATAACGACATTATAATGCTATGATATTATAACATTGGGACATAATCAGTGTAATGTTATGATATCGTAAATTGAGTATGAATGTAATGTTGAGGTTATGATTGTGAAACTTAGTTACCATTTATCGTTAGCTTAAAAAAAAAAGATAGTTCTTTATGTATATCATTTAATATAAAAGAAGTTATATATTAAAATGTAATCAACATGAAAAGTATATAAAGTGTATTTAATTTTTAACACGTTGTATGTACACCGTTTATACCTTATAATTAATTTCTGATTAAAACATAAACAGATAGCATGTAGCACTTAACCTGTTTTGCTATGAAAACAAGTGAAAAGATAAACAAAAATTGTAAGTTTCAAAGTACTCACATACCATTCTTGATAAAATGCATCTATTGAAAAATTCTTGTATGTACATAGAATCGAGTTTTACAGTTCGCTTGAAAAAATCGTTTAAAAGAACTAAACCATATATATTCACTGAAGACGTAGCAAACCACTACACATTTTAAATTGACATGATCATAACACATGTAAATTTTGATTATTACCTCGAAACTACTCGATCGGTTTCCTGAAAATCATTTGTATATTTAAATCTAGCCTTATAAAATTTATGTTACTATTGCAATTTGAACACGATGGAAAGATAAGGCTAGTTTGTAAAGTTGCGAGACAACTGTATGAAATATAGTACGCTATCAAGTAACAACTTTGTTACGAAGACGGTGTTCTTTCAGACACGGCATCGAACAGAAGCGATTGCAATTGTATTCGAACGGAATCTGACCAGCCATATCTACAGCACATTGGAAACATCGTGAAACCAGAGGGCAACCTTGCTTTACAATACGTTGTTCGGCAGCTAATGCTCTCTGCAAATTATAAGTGCATAGAACTTTTAATGATAGAGTCTACCATTATTGAATGAAAATATGCTCTTATATATATCGGAGCGCATACCTTTTCTCTATCACTGAGACTAAGGAATCTTTGTTTGGAGTCTTCCTCTTGCTTTTTACGTTCAAATTCTTTTCTTTTCACTTTTTCCTTTTCCCGTTTCATTTTCTTCTGTTGCCTCTTCCTCTCTAATTCTTCTTGTTCTATTTCATCGGTAAGTGGCCCGGGTATTTGAGACTTTATAAGAAATAATATTGTTAGTCAAGGACAAATATTAATAATATTGTCATTAAATAAAACATGACAAATAAAAACCTTAATGTAATTAAACTTATGAGGATTGCAACCCATAAACCTTCTAAAAGTGTTTCTAGTTTCCTTATCATTAGCTGCCACATATGGTGTTTGAAACTTCTTGTTTTTATGACTAGGGTCCGATCCAATTTCTAATAACTGCCTGAAATCAAGTACCCTTACAACAGTTGTTCAAAATAAAGGAAATGTTAGAACGAACCGTCAATTTACCATACTAGTTTCAGGTGACCACCAAGAGCCACCAAATGTAACATCGTATTACCATCTTCATTAGGATCATTTACCAGTTTTGTTACATCGTCCATACTTATAACCGAACTGTCTTCAACAGCTGCCTCTCCTTTGTTATCTCCCTCCAATTCCATGTTTTTTTCTACCTCCACTAATAAACTGTTAATAACAGACGACAACAATTCATTGTCACCCAATTTGCACGCGGACCATAATTTAATTTTAGCGCTACTTAGAAGTTCATTCATTGTACAATCTAAAAAAAACAAGTTTTATTTGAATATATACAAAATATCTACACGATAAAAGTAACGCAATAAATTACCATCTTTTTTCGATTTCTTCCTCTGTCGTCGAGTCTTCTTATTTTTCATGTATCTTGGCACAGTGTCTTGGAAAGCAAGTAAATGTTCGGTTAAATCTACTTCTAAATCTTGTTCAACAAAAGATACGTCCATTGGAATATCATTAGTGCCTAATTGACTATCTAGTTCAGACTCTGAAGATGACTGTGCTAATCTGGCAACGATATCTGAAAAGTAAGCAGAAATATTGTGATTCGCTCGATTATTAAATACATAATACTTCGAAATTTGTACCCGGCAAAGGACGACACGGGCTCTTTCTTGGTTTCGCTCTGTCTATGTGAGATCGTGAGCTTTTATGTTGTCTTTCGGGAGAAGATTGTGGAGGTACTTTATTTTTATCGCTATCCTGAGGATTACGCGCATTATTGGCAGCATTAGACACGCAGTTTCCATTTTCTACTTTTTCCAATGTTTCGCTAGGTATTTCAACTTTCGCAACCTTTTTCCTAAGCGGTTGACGCGGAGAAATAGGGAAAGAGTCCGTAAAAGCAGCCGCGGAACCTAAGGTATACAACCAAGTACAAATGAGAGCATTAAAACAACCCAAATTTGGTTATAAATACATACCATAAATTTCCATGGTACTTAATATATCATACACCCTTTTAACTTCGCTAAATGTTGCCCTACGAGTCGGAAAAGGCAATGGTCTTAATCTCAAGTCATTTTTATCTAATGGAGGATTTTTCCCTCCGAACAATACAGTGCGATTGTATGGTCCAACCGCTCTATACAGGATTAAAGAGGAAATATTAATATGAGACGACCACGATTCAAGTATTTCCTGCACATGCTGAAAAATAAGAACATTTTAATATATGCTTACTAAGTAAATAATATTCAAGCCTGTGAACCAAATACCTGAAGTAGAGAAGCTTCGTTATAACGGCGCAAACTCGATCCGGCACTTTTGGTATGGTTAGTCGTCGTACGCGAACTTTGTGCAAATCCCTGCTTCGCTCGTACGGTGTAAGAATGAAATGTTTTGTGCACAATGGGTTCTCCATCTGAAGAAATAATGTATTTATTTACGTAATAAGTGTGTACATGTTTACATTATATAAAATGTTATAAATCAATGTACCTTGGAATACAGCTGCAGCAAAGTGTCCTCCTCCAATCATGATGACAGTCCATGTTGCTTTTTTCCCACTTCTCAATGCTTGAGCTATCATCTCATTGTCTACCTCAGGAATTTCCTAAAATGTAATTGGATCTCTCCTGATCTGGCAAGTATAGACACGCCATGTGATTCTAACAAAGTAGATTAAATCACAAAATAAGATCATAGACAAGTATGTCTGTGCTTATAAAAAATTGGCTATAAAACTATATCTCCTAAGCATCACAAATGAACAGACCTTCTTGCTATGAAGTAAACACCTATATATACTAAATATATTTCCATCGTCGTTCTCAAAGAAGACTTTAGAATGACGACTGGCAATGGCTAATAAAGTTTCAAGTTTTTTTTCCTTTACAGTTTCATCGCAACATTCTGTATCTGAGCTATCAGAAATTGATTCTGCACCTCTTGTTTTTTTCTCTATTTTCTTGTTCTTATTAATAACACCTTTATTGTCGTAATTTCCACTAGGGGAACCACTTGTCTCTGAGGTACACGTCTCATCTTCATTTTCAGATTCTACATCACTCCCAGATAAACTTGAAACATCCCCTATAATATCAATAATATTATGTATTCTACTTTAAGAGGAATTATTGTATACAACAAAATTAATGTTTTGCTAAAATACCTTCATCAGCTAAAAGATTAAATTTATCCTCACTGATGGATTTTAATCCATTTAAACGCTGTTTCAAATTATATCTGTGCCAATCTAATTTATAGTGAAGTCTCTGTTGAGCTTTGTTTTCGAATACGGCATTGCAAAATGAACAACTTAAGGAATCAGATACAACTAAATCATCCAGTTGACCCAATACTTTCTCAGTTTCTGAAACTAAAATAATACAACAATGTTTTAATTGTAGGATAAAGTGTATGGTTCTTTATGCCATACATCTGGATATTACGATTATTTTTAATCATTTATTAGGTTTCTGGAATTCATAACAAAAAAAAATTTTAATGTTAAACATATGGATCACTTTGAAATAATTGAAAGTGGCTGGATATCAATTGTACCGAGTCGATGACGTAATTACATGACAAACAAATAAAAGAGTCGAAAGTTCTTCCAAAAGAATGCCACGTTACGAAAAGCACAAACGTGCAACGTATAAATACTCTAATCATAATCTTGTGTACAAACATGAACGATGTAAGACAGTGTTCAGGTGAAGTAGAAAATTGCAAACATAATTACCTGACGGTGCTCGCGATTGCATGCATTGTGCAACTTTTATTCCTCTTGTAATTCTATTAAAGTCTTCTTGGTTGTATATTTTAAACATTTGATGATCCATCGTTTGTGTTGTACTCGTAATTGTGATCCAATAGAGATGTTTCTGGCAGTACGTTGGAAAAAGAAAATTCGGTTATTGTCTAAGAAAAAATTGTAATCTGTGAAAGGTGAATTCGATCGAGTGTAAAATTGACAAGGACACGACTATTTGCCGATGCTGCTGAAGTCGAACAGTGTAATAGTAGTAGAGCCTAAGTGCAACGGTGTGTGGACATACACATATGCATAAATAACTAGGAAGTAAAAATGTGTCGTACGTCACTGAAACGTAGGCTTCTGATTGGTAGAATACGTCGTCATCGATGTCATTCTACCAATAGGAAGTATTATACATTTCGTATACTTGTGACATCACGCACGCTAACGTATTCGTATACGTATACATCGCGATAATGATTACACAGCACACAGAATTTTAGGGCTCCAAACCAAGTTATTGAAAATTTTATCTAACAATTTGTAAAACAAAAATATATAAAAGAATGGATTACATATATGGAATGAACGAATTAAAAAGTTATTCACCCTGTATAAGTACAGTTTTTAATTTATTAACACCATAGTTACAACAGTAGATATTTACATTCAAATGTAAATTATATTTAGAGAATAAATAATAACTTTGCAAGAATGCTCTACTTTGCTCTTATTAACATCAACCTTCAAAGAATTAAGGTTATTGTTCTATTTCTGTACACATACAAAACATCGAGAGGTACAACATATAATACTTTGTTAAGCTGTGGAGAGCTTGTTTTAAATTATCAATAAATAAGGATTTTACAAACACATTATCAGTCTTAAACGTCGAGAGATTTAGACAGTACAAAAAATGTTCATCAGTGATAATATAGTAATTTTGTACTTTGCAATGTTTTAAGTATAGTAAGTATTACACATTATAGCTTAGCATACTACGCTTTTAGCAAATTCTACTTGCACTTAATACTTTTTTCATACATAAAATAGTGAAATAAGATATATATGATAAAGAAAATATTATTTTGTTATTATACATAAAGAAAGCTATTTTTACCATGTGAACCACTTTTTGCTATGAAAAATATATTATTGAACTTTATATAAGATGAATTATACAAAATTAATATCAGAAGTTAACTGTTAAATAAATATCATAACTGGGAAAGAACTTACAATAATATTGTTAGTTAATATAAACAACAAATAAATATAGCGAATGCAGAGTATTGTGCAATCAAAAAATTTTGTGACTTATGCACGGACTCCTACATTCTCTTTTAATACATTAAAGACACATATAGATGAAAATTAATATTCCATTTAATGCTCCAATCAAATAATTCATTTGTATTCCTGATGTCCTTGAAAGCCTGAAAAAAGTGTAAGGGAAGATAAAAAAGCATTGAACAGATACATCCAAGGGACAGTTCTAAAATCAGTATTTGTCAATCATTATTTTATATCAAAACTTACCATTCTTTAGAAGGAGCAAAAGGGGAAGGTGGATTAATTCCAGGAATGCTACTATCTTTGTAAATTATGAACCAGCTATAACTTGTTATTGTGAGACCACTTAATGTTGCTTTTATCAACCATCCATATGATTTACATAACAATGTTGTTACATTTGCAACATTGTATTGACTAACGTTAACAAACTTTTCACTCACAGCAGCTAAGTATTTCACATTAGACTGTGACATATCAGATATGCGTGACAGTTCAAATTTATTTGTAATATTTGAAAATGCAGGTATCGATGATATTATATGTTTAGGATTATTTTTTAGCTGCAAACTATTCCCTGAGGAGACGATATTAAAATATCAAAACTAATAATGTATATAAAGTACTTTTAAATATGCAATTCCTCCACAAACTGATTTGTGGATTGATTTTTTATTAGCAAAATATAAGAATTTATAAACAGATTATAATCTGGGAATAATCTATTTGAGATTCAGATAACTTGTGATATTTTATTGAAGATATTAATGAATATTAGAAGCTAATAAACTGGAAAAGGGTTTTGTATACATACATGGCAATAATCTCTTGGAAATTCAATTGTGGACAATACAACATTGTTCAGGTTATTAATACATACAGATTGGACACGAAAGTTTGAAGTCAATACAAAGATATCGTAAAAAAGGTATAACAAATACCACATTTCTTATATAAATAAGATAAATATCAAACAAGACATAGACATTTAACATACATTGACAGACAGTAATTCCACAAATCGTTAACAAAATAAATAATACTATTACACATCATCAGAACGTCACTCACCATAATTCATATACAATTTCCCCAAAACGATTGATAATGACATTACAAAGAACAAATGTATGAAAAACCACTCGTTTATTTGTAATTTATCCCATAACCTCACTGGTACCGCGTAATTTTTGTTTTTCACTGAGTTCTTAGTTCCATTCGAGTGTAAATCCATCTTTTCAATCATCCTGCTCATCTCCAATTATGGGAAAGTCATGCACGTTAAAACTGCATCGAAGATCAGGAATGACAAACGATACGAACATACGAACTGCCAAAAATAACAGTGAATAATAACATGTATATGTGACATAAAATAAACATCACGCTGGCCCTGCGCATGCGCAGTCTTCGACTGGCATCTCAGGGCTGTCTCAACCATTTATTTGTTCTGTCAACACAAATTTTCCTTATGAAAACATCACAGAATTATCACAGGCCATTTAAAAATCATATAAACTGAGAAATGTGTAAAAAAAAAAAAAAAACAGGAGAAAAAGAAAAAAGAAAACTACACGATATGTATCAATTTTGTACTATGTATAAATATTGAAATGGTTTACTCTGAGATAACAAATACGTTCTATATATTTTTGGATAATAAATGGTATCAGCGTCATGAATATATGTATGAAGTGACATATTTAACTCGCGACTTTGGGGAGACATAACCATGCGTATCGGTGGAACGTTACTGTGAACGTAACGACTTGATGGTGGGGCAAAAGATAAGTTGCAATTTTCAGTTAGCCGCATAGCATAGTCGCATTCGGTTGCATTCGTCGTTCGCTTGGCAGTGAAGACGGTTTATAGGAAGGAGCTGGCCTCCCAAACACGCGACAAGTTGTGTACACGCTTCTACTTGCATGGAACCGTAAATTGTACGAGTGCATGTATTATTTGGGGTAAAAATGGCAGCGCAAGAGGAAGTCGGCATCGGAGATTTGGTTCTTCTGGACGAGATTACCGTGAAAAGTGTCGTAAACAATTTAAGATGCAGGTAAGATCATACGATGATAACCAACGACCAGAAAGATAGTAATAGAGAAAATTGGCGGGAATTCGGAAAGGAGAAGCGTTCCTGTTTTTGAAAAAAGCGTGACAGGTATCGTACGTGAAACGTTGATTTGTTGATACTTCATAGATCATCCACCAAGAGGGCGTGGCTAAGCGTATATTAGCAGGTGGTTGCAAATGATCGATGTATTTCGGTTTGATCTTGACCTAGAAAAATCTATCGAGTCAAATACCTGCAAATACCTTGACGTTAAAATCACTCCGAGTCAATGATACGCTACCTTTAATCATGATTTCATTGGATTTGCACAACGTAGTAACTATGAGCTTCGATTTCTACATATGTTTCTGTGTTTATATCAAATCTGTAATATATAATAGAATTAAATTCCATATATTTATACTATAGAATACGTTAACAATCACGATCAGGTACAACGCTTGATTTTATAATAGTTAATGTTTAAGTCTTATCTTGTTTCGTATTCTATGAGTCATCAACTTCGGTTCGATATGTACTTCGACTTTAGATTACGTTCGATTATTATAGCAAATATAGAATTTTAATCTATTCGGCCTTGTGCGTACAATATTTGTTAAATGAAGATTATTTTATGAGAAAGAATGAACGTTTATTCTGTTTAATATTAATAAACAAATACAGCTCTACCTTATGATTCAGAGAATTAAATAATTGTGTTCGCGGGATTGAGAACGTAACTGGGTGAATTGACCTAGTGCACGCCGCGGATCCTGGTTGATTTAAATGGAATAATTCATAAATAAAAGATGTATATATAATTTTTAACGTTACGTGACATAGTTTATAACATGATGAAAACAATAAGTTCGAAACTTAGAATTAGATAACGCTTTTTACCGTTTGTTCTTGATAATTAGATAAAGTTTATCTTTCGCAAATAGAAACTAGCGAACGTAGTATTTATTTGCAACACAACAAAAGTATTAACTTATTTATTTATTTTTACGTGTTATATATGTTTAGATTCAGTCTTATAATTTAGATTGTTTACACTGTTTATTTATAATTTAATTTAAATTTTTTAGATTCAATGGCGGGAAAATTTACACATACATTGGAGAAGTGTGTGTAAGTATAAATCCCTACAGAAGTATAAACATATACAATGCTGATCATATTAATAAATATAAAGGTAAATAATTGTGTTTAAAGGTACAGTAAAGTAATTATCAGATCATACCTAATTAAAGTATTTGAAAAATTTATATTTCAGACAGAGAATTATTTGAAAACCCTCCACATATTTTTGCCATTGCTGATGCGGTACATAGAGAGATGAAGCAGCAAGGTCGCGATACCTGTATAGTAATAAGTGGAGAATCAGGGTCTGGCAAAACAGAAGCAAGTAAAATTATTATGAAATACATAGCTGCAGTCACAAATCTAAGTGGTCAGCAAGAAATAGAAAGGTATACATATGAATCATTTAAGAATAAAATAGAATTATGATTTATCCCAGCTAAACTGTTGTAGGTCACTGTATATTACTTTAAGCAAGTAAAATTACAATGAAACAATTTTGCTTGTCTTTAGGATTTTATATTTGTAGCTCTTAAAATTATTTTTTCTTGTATGTCAGAGTAAAAAATATTCTTATTCAATCTAATGCAATATTGGAAGCCTTTGGAAATGCAAAGACAAATAGAAATGACAATTCATCGCGATTTGGAAAGTACATGGATATAGATTTCAATTTTAAAGGCGATCCAATCGGTGGTCATGTTACTAATTACTTGCTGGAAAAATCGAGAGTTGTGTATCAACAAAATGGCGAACGTAATTTTCATTGTTTTTATCAGGTATTGCTAATAATTTAATTCCTTAACGTTGTTCTACAATATTCGCATAAAATATATGAAACATTCTGTTTAAAATTCATAGTTGTTGCATGGCTGCAGTGAAGCAGAATTAAATAAATTACGATTAGTACGAGACCCTGCTGCATATTTTTATATCGGTGCTGCAAATTGTAATAAAGCAAGCCCAACTGATAAAAGCGATTACAAGGCTGTTACATCTGCCATGTCCATTCTCGGATTTACGCAAAATGAAATGCAAACGCTATGGAATGTCATTGCTGGCATACTACATTTGGTTTGTTATTAAACTTATAAAAAAAACAAAGCATTTATTAATTCACTATTTATAAAAATGTTGTGTTTTCCATAGGGTAATATTACTTTTAAACTCGATGAGGACAAACTCTTAATTCAGAACAAAGCTGCCTTAAATGATACAGCAAATTTGTTTTCCATTAGTCCACAGGAATTAAGTACTGCTCTCATTCAAAGAGTAATAGCAGCAGGTGGAGAAGTTATGCAAAAATATCATACTTTCACAGAGGCAGAGTATGGAAGAGATGCCCTAGCAAAAGTAACATTCCTGTGTAGTCTTTATCTCTGCTACTTAATGAACATGTAAACATAATAATTTTTCAGGCCATATACGAAAGGTTATTCACTGAAATTGTATCGCGCGTTAATGCTGCAATTAACGTAAACGATTCAGAAACTTACAAAAGATACAGAACAGTTATTGGAGTACTTGATATATACGGATTCGAAATTTTTGATATGAATAGCTTTGAGCAGTTCTGTATCAATTATTGCAACGAAAAATTACAGCAACTATTTATTGGTAAGGAAGTTGGATACAAAACTATATTACAAAACGTTACACTTACATTTCATATTTTAGAATTGGTGTTAAAACAAGAACAAGAGGAATATAAAAGAGAAGGAATAGCATGGCAAAATATCGATTATTTTAACAATCAAATAATTTGCGATCTAGTGGAACAGCAACATAAAGGAATTATAGCAATTATGGACGAAGCTTGTCTCAATGTTGGCAAAGTTACAGATGAGGTCAGTCTTCAAAATTGATTGCTAAAAAAAAAGTTACTGTTATTTTCAGTAAAATTTTTTCAGATGCTCTTAGAAGCTATGGATAAAAAATTGCTTGACCATAAGCATTATTCTTCCCGACAATTGAAACCAATGGATAAGGAACTTCAACATAAAATTCAATTTAAAATTAAACATTATGCTGGGGATGTAATATATAATGTTAATGGCTTTCTAGATAAAAACAAAGATACATTATTCCAGGACTTTAAACGCTTACTTTATAAGAGCAGTAACCCTATCATTAGTAAAATGTGGCCTGAAGGTGCTCAAAATATTCTTAAGGTATATAATTAATGGAACGAATTATCGCGTATCGAATTGATTATATATATATATATTTACACTAATATATTTCAGACAACAAAAAGACCTTTAACAGCTGGAACACTGTTCCGCAATTCCATGATAGCTCTAGTTAAGAATTTAACAAGCAAGGAACCCTTTTACGTTAGATGCATAAAACCTAACGAAGTTAAATCACCTGTTGTATTTGATGAAGAAAGAGTGAATCATCAAGTTCGATACTTAGGTCTTCTCGAGAATATATTAGTCAGACGAGCTGGTTTCGCGTATCGTCAACGATATGACACATTCTTAAAACGGTATTGTTTTTTATTTTATGACAACAGTAGTATAATTGTATTCCTAATATAAAATTATCTTCGTTAGATATAAAATGATATCTCAATATACGTGGCCAAACTTCAGAGGTGGTAGCGATAAAGAAGGTGTCCGTACTTTAATGGATGAAAAGGGCTTCAGTGATGACGTTAAATATGGCCACACAAAAATATTTATCCGTTCGCCTCAAACGCTCTTTGCATTAGAAAAGGTTTGTTGACTAATGTCCACTTACGATCATTTATATTAAATATATTATTCTCGATGCTTGTTTACTCACAGGCACGTAGTGATTTGATACCAGGTATCGTAATATTATTGCAAAAACAATGGAGAGGATATTTATGTCGTCAAAAATATAAAAAGATGAAAGCTGCGCTTGTTATAATGAAACATTATCGAAGGTATAAAATACGTACTTATATTAGCGAGTTGGACAAGATTTTTCGTAATGCAAAAACGATGCGAGATTATGGCAAACGTTTAATTTGGCCCCGTGAAAATTTTGCCGTAAAGCACGTAATACGTGCTTTAAAGTTGATGTATGAAAGGTGGTGGGCGTGGATGGTCCTTAAACTTATCCCTAGAGAAGATTGGCCGCAACTACGATTGAAGGTACACGCTTGATGTTACTTATATTCAAGCATATTATATAATCAAGCAGAATGTTAAAATTATTATTTTTGATGCAATCTTAGATGGCTGCAGGAATAGTTTTGCGTTCAAAACGGCAACATTGGGGCCAAGACAGACGATGGGAAGGTAATTATCTTTCTAAACCGGATGAAAACCCTCACAGCGACGTTTTCAATTCGTCGATAAATAATCTTCGCAATACCGATCATTTCAAGACTGTTTTATTCAGTGCATTTATCAAGAAGACTAACAGGTACGTATATACAAAGGTATTACGTATTTATGTGCTCTGTTCATTTTTTTATTATAAATGAATTGTCATTGTAGATTTAATAAAGCGAAAGATCGCGTACTAGTAGTAACAGAACACGCGATATATAAGCTCGAAAGCTCGAAATTCAAAAGTATGAAAAAAGGTATGCCAATAGCTGAGATCACTGGTTTAAGTGTATCGCCTGGAAAGGACCAACTGATAACAATTCATTCGAATCGAGGAAATGATTTCATTATGTCGATAATTACTAACGATGATAAAGTTGGAGAACTTGTTGGTATTCTAAGCAATAGATATAGTCAGTGAGTATGCGTGAATATATTTCATTATTTTTTCTGAAATAAATATACTAGATTTTAACGAGATATATTTTCTAACAGATTACGTTCAGCTGATTTACAAGTTACGGTAGATGTAAAATTTAAATGTATGTTAGGGAATAAAAGCAAAGTATTACGGGTAGAAGTACACCCTGAAATTCACGAGCCAACGTTTAAAAAAGATGGAGATAATATAATATATGCCATTCCGTCATCAATTGGAATAATCGATGGCGGTGCCAATACAAGGATTCAAATTAGAACAGCTAGTTAAAATAATATTTAAATTACCTCGTTACTACATATTCTATCACGAATATAAAAGTTCAATTATATTTAACGCTTTTATCGAAGTATTTTTGAAGCTTTTATGCATATTAAAAGATTTCTGAAGCATTTATAATGTACAAATAACGATATGTTAGAAAAATTATAGATTCTTATTTATAGACTAATAATAAGTGAAAAAACAAATTTAGCTTTTAATACAATTGAAATAATAGAATTGTGAATAATTGTGAAATAATAGGGTTGTGAATAATGTTAAACTTCTCTTAAACATTGTATACATGATTACGTAACTTATGATGCGCAGCATGAAAAATGTTCTTCTTAACTTGATCTTTAGCACAGGAATCACATCATCGCAATCGCGTTGGCACTGAAATGATTAAAAATAATCAGTATTGCCTTAAAAGAAAAATACCGTATTTGATACAGTAGCCTTAACGTATCGTGGCCTTCTACTTAAGTATTTTTGAACAAGTATTTTTACACTACTACTTTATACACCGTTTAAAATTATAATAAGACGTTTATAAAATATGGTTTATATGAAAGCTGTTATTTGGACTTTCTAGGAAAATTTTATATTTATAAATGTGAACTTGTATTAAACTCTTAAGATGATTAGGATTTCACTGTTACTTGAAAGTGTCTTATTATGGAGTTATAACCTTTACAAATTTTTAATTACGTTAATGTTATGATATTTTAACATAATTATAATAACTTTTTATAAAAGTGATAGTAATATTTTATACTCGAGAGAAGAATATAAAGCGCTATACACGTTATAAAATGGTGCCATTGTTGAAAAATAAACACGTCTTACGTATTTATATGCATTTACGTTTTAGAAATGAGAGGCTCCATACGAAACATTTTACTGTAAATTGTAAAATGAAAATCTGCCTGTTATATTTTTTATTGTTAAAGTGTAATAGAATACATTTTTTATACAAAACAATTGTATAATCTAATCGATGCGTTGATATAGATATATGTATCCTAATTCTTTTGGTGGATTTTCCGATAATGCAACCTGCAACAAATAGTTTGCATAATTATATCATGAAATTTGTGAATTATTTTGTACTTTTCGAACTTTTCGAGCATACTTTATCATCGTTGTATATCACCCATCGTTCATCTTTCAAAAGATGACACACGTAATGTCCCACCATCGTTGATGTTCCCATGTGCGATATAAAACCCACCAATTTATATTCTGAAACAATGAGTAATTTACAGTTTAGAATTTCAAGAGTGAAATATAACCAGTGTCCAGAATGACAAGAAACGTACGATTACTTCCGTCTCTAAATATTTCTTCGGAATGTCCTGCCTCATCCTCAATTTCTAAAGCGTCTAATTCAGCTTGATGACTAAAAATCCAATCTGCCGCACGTTCCAAATTGTTACCAGTTGCCTTGAGAGCTTTTACTGCTTGTTCGCTGGTGAAACCCATTCCCACTACCACTGCTACAGCATCTTCGTTTGGTGTAAATTTATCTTTTCCTACAATAAAGTATACTGAATTAGAACAGAAACACAACAGAGAAAAGATATAAGATAACAAAAACTTGACCAAGTAAAATCAACGTACCAGGTTTCGCGTCTATTCCGGGAGGTACAAACTGATCGGCGAAATCTGAATCCCCGATGTGATCCATTAACCAGTTACTGGCTACTTCTAAACCGCGATTATCCGTGAAATATAGAGCTCTTTTACAAGCTTCTGGTGGAAATCCTATGTCTGTTAACTGATTCAATATTGCGGTATCGTAAACAATTGGCGGAGGTTCGGAACCAGCTGTTTCTGGTAGTAATTCTTCCGTGGGTTGCAGACCGCTGCCTCGTAGAGAACTTAAATCCAACATGTCTGGCATTTCAACCGCTACATCTAACTTAACAGGTGTCCAATCTTCTTTCACCGTGAATTTTTTTAAATGAATTAATAAATAATCTGGGAAACTGGAAAGTCTTGTGGTTCTGTAACAAAATGTATTAGTTGATTATGTACAGTACATGTGCTATACAATTTATTACTCACTTTTGTGCAGTCGTTTTTTCATTCAGCGCTGAACTATAAAATTGTTCGACTATTTCAGATCGTATAAACGTTTGCAGGCAAGACGAGAGCTTTATGCGTGGTCTGACCAGTGCGTTCGAGTCTAATGTCTGGCCTTTTGCTTCAGTTTCCTTTTTTAAAGCCTCGTAAGCTGCAACTTCTTCCTATATTTAAATGGGTTCGTTCAATATGACGTATACGTAGATGCAAATTTTGTTTATAGAGATCTGTTACCTTATTTAATGCTGTTTCTAAAGGTATCGGAAGCGGTAATAGATACTCGGGGCGATAGTTGTACTTTACTTTGTTTGAACGACCGCATTGGTACCTTTCCTCAACTTTGAATTTAAAACAATCAGTAGGATTCATTTGGTGACGACTGTGACGCTGTTCGATCAATTTCCTGATATTAGTATTATAATTTAAACTTAATATGAAAGAATACAATGAAATAAAGCGATCTGTTAAACGCGCGATCAAAGGTACAAGATTTCATTCAATTACGTCAATGATATTTATTAGGTGAAGGAAAAATTCCTGCGCATCTTGTTGCCGATTTGATGAAAATCCGGGATGTCCACGGCCAATTAATGTCTTAAACATTCGCGGAGGGATACCTTGACGCGATTCATCTTCATTGTTCGTGTTTGGTGGGACTGAATATTTACCAGACAACAAACCAATTCCAAGTTTAGCCCTACAACAGCGTTACCTTTTATTAGTAATAATGTAAAATTTGTCTAAAGATGTAAAATAGTTCTTGTACTCTTAGCTTACATCTGAACATTAAAATCATTTGCTGGATCAGTGTAACTTTGATGAAATATCTGTGGTGAACCATCCACAAATCTGAAATTAATTTCCTATTACTATACACAATTAAAATAAACATGTTATTTAAAAAATATATTAAGCATATTATTATTATTATTATTATTGTTGTAATATCAGTGAAATTTCTTCCCTTTATAAGATTATGTTACAAACCTTTTAATAAAATCTGGAATCACAAATAACATTTGCATGGTACTATTTAAATAACAAGAGTTTCCCAAATTAGCAAGTCCTGTATATCCAGGTCCATACATTGGTGTTAATTTACTTGCAGCCTCCTGAAGTGCAACCCATTCACCGAATCTGTGATTGAGATCCAATTCAAGCTCCACCATGGATTTATCAGTTTTTTCCATTTGAGTAATATTTATACCCCAATGAGATAAATGTAATATTAAATTTGGATCTTCGACCATATCATCTTCATCGTATGAAAACACATCTCCCTTTCCTTCTTTAGTTATAGTTCCCAATTTTACAGCCAATGGATAACCAGTGTTTCGATAATGTTTAACTGCATGATCATTTCCTCCTGTTCCATCGTAAAATTTACGTCCGCAAAGAATACTGCCATCAGTTAGATTAAGCCATAGATTTTGAGTGAGATCGCATTCCTCGCATTTCCATCCACTTGGGGGTATTTTCTTTCCATTGTCCAACTGTTTAAGATTTGCTGCATGTCTGTAGATTCAATAATTATAAACAACAATGACAGAAATATATATATAAGAATGCATTTGCCTATGCTCTTACTTTGAAACTGCTTTTATCTCTCCATCCCAAGTTCCAGATAGTGCTTCCACTTCTGCTACTTTTGTAGCAGACTCTGCCTCCAATATAAATTTAATTGCCTGATCCACCTGAAACAAATTTTACATTACTTGTATATTACTTTCATACCTCGTTGTATTCTTATGCATTACATACTTTTTGTGGTAAATTATCTGTTGGATAAGGTATTCTTATAAAATGTGGTAGGATAACAATTTGATAAGTTTCATGGTAAGTATATTTTTGTTGATCCGGTATAAATCCATCAGATGTTCCTATAGCTAATCTTGTAATTTTCTTGTCTGGCCCATCTCCTAGATGCTCAGATGGGATCTATAAAAAGTAAGACAATGCTTAATCATCAATGTTATTTTCAACATCCTAAATGAAAAAATGTTTATGGGATAATCTTTTTGAGTGTTTTCTCTAATACTTAACAAACAACCCACCTCTTTTCTTCTTCGTTTGATGTGTAGAAACACGGGATTCTCGGTTAATTGATAATAACGTTCTACATGATCTTGTCCTAATCCCAAAAACGTGGTTAAATTAACGTAAAGACCAGTAGAGGTATCCTTCAAAAAAACAATGAATAGAATCATTTTGTTGTCGCATTATAATATTCAATTACATTGTCGTCATAAATTCTTACTGGAGTGTCGAAAGAATAAACACATTCATCCTTGTATATTCTGTCGTGTTTCCCTGGTACGTTGACTTTAACTAAATGTCTTATCAATTCTTCCATTGTAAACAAAACGCAGTTACCGTAAAACCACGAGGAAACAACTCTGATTGCAAAAGGTTTCCTTCTTTGGCGTTGAAAATAACAAATTTAGCGATCGCCGGTTTGTCGTATCGATGATATGCGTGATTTGAGAAACGAGACGAGAGAACCGGAACGTGTTTGACTCTTCTTGTTTCTCTTTAAAAACCAGTGGTGCTCAACCATGCAAAACACGTCATATTCGTATCTCTACGGTCTACTCAACTAAATTCAACTTGAAAAAGGAATTCAATATCATTGGGAGCACCCAGAAAGGCTCATCTGTTTATCAAACAGATAAATATTCATTTATATGCAATACCACACTGAGTGCAATCGTGTTGATATCTCATTCGTAACACTACTCTGAAAGAAAAGACGAAAATACTAATTAAAGCAAGATTGTAGTGTTATAAAACAAAGAATCGTATTAATTATATATTTATGAAAAATAAAGAATAATTAATTAAAAGATATCAGTGGCGCCATCGGTGGGAAAACGCCCAAGTTTGTAGTGAAAATAGTTCCAACCTTTACAGTAAGATAGCGCCACTGATATCTTTTAATTAATTATTCTTTATTTTTCATAAATGTATAATTAATACGATTCTTTATTTTTCATAAATGTATAATTAATACGATTCTTTATTTTATAACACTATAATCTTGTTTTGACCAGAACGCATGACTTTTGTTGCTATGATTGGCTCACGTCTTTATCATTTTCATTGGTTGTCGACTAGTACTTTTTACGTGTTCATTGGGCACAATCGCATGTAACACAATCTGTCAGACAGTTCCACTTTTCCGCATCTGCGCTTGGTCCAATTCGAATGAAACGATTCGTTTGAATAGACCGTACATTGTAGATACATGTGTGTCAATGTGTATGCATACTGTTGCATACGTGATGATTCACACTATTATTAACCTAAATGAAGTTTATATTTTGTTTAAACATATTATTAAGAAATGATTACATCAGTCTTTCTATCAACTAAGCGGTTCTATCTGAATCATGTATATGGCTTATTATTTATGTTTGTTGTAGTTAACATTTAACTTTATAGCAATGGAAAAAGAAAGGTATGTGTTTAATATTCTAACAATTTATATACTTACCTTAATAATTGTAATGTACTTAAATACATCAATTTAAAGCGTGATGGATTTTGTAATTTATTTTTATCCGTGCCAGATTTACAATGCTCCTTTTGGAGCCAGGGGAAATATTTTTTGAAGATTATAGTGTTCAAATGAAAGTACTGGATAACTCTAGTTCAGTAGAGGATAATTGGATAGATGGAAGATTGAAATTATGTTCAAAGTCTTTAGTATTTGTAAGTAAAGATATTAATCAGCCTTTAGTTAAAATACAACTAAAAGAAGCTACAGAGATTGATCGATGTGAATCTGATAGTAATATAGCACGGTTGGTATTTATATTTTCTAATTAATAAAAATATATAACATGTATGGAAGTACATTTTCTTTATATTATTGAACTTGATTTTATTTTTAAGACACACCAATGTATTGTCAGTAAAATGCAAGCAATATGTGCAGATGTTGGAGAAAAATATACTTGCACCATACAAATTTATACATGAACATGCAACTTTCTACTTTCATTTCAATTATGCAAAAGTAGAAGACTGTCTTCCACAAATTTTGCAGTTACTTAGAGCAGCCACTCTACCAACTGCTGAACAGAATGCCATGGTATTTCTAATAATCATTATTTCAGTTGTTTTATATCTCATATTAAGAAATAAATACATTAAGGTTTCATTATTGCACAGATTATGACCATTGTGCATTCAAGACAATCTAGAGTCTCGTTTGATACATCATGGTTGGAGGATCTATATGAGCAGGTTGTGTTAGAAACTCAAGCAAATAAAGTACTACCTCTTGTTATAAATCCAGGCAGGATACTATTAACAAATTCTAGAATTTATTTTCAGCCGTACAACAATTTGGATCAGGTATGTAATTTTTGAATAGTTGTGAATAGTGATACTTTTATAGATTTTTAAAGCAACAATTTCATATCTTTAGCATCCAGTTCTAAAAATACAACTAAAGGATATTATCAATATTATAAAGAGAAGATTTATTTTAAAACAAGTTGTAAGTACAATTTCTATGATCTGTTGTAAATAAATATTATGTATATTTATTATATCCTGTCTACTACAGGGACTGGAGATTAAATGGTTAAAACAACTAGAAAATAAAGTCGAACATTTATTTATATCGTTAAGGAATCAAAATGATAGAGATGAACTATATACAAATTTATTAAGACAACCTGCAGTTTCCCTAGAAAGAGTTCCTCGTGATCAAATGACTATGAGATGGCAGAACGGTTCTTTATCAAATTACGATTATCTCTTATACATTAACAGGTAATTTTTATACAAAAAAATATTGAGATAACAAATTATTTTACAGATTTTTAAGTAAGAGCTCTTTTCTAGTTTGGCGGATAGAACCTTCCATGATTTGACTCAGTATCCAGTAATGCCATGGGTAATACAAGATTACTCATCTTCTACATTGGACTTAGATGATCCCAGCGTGTATAGAGACCTTTCTAAACCTATTGGGGCACTGGAACCAAACCGATTACAAAGATTAAAGGTCTTTGGTTCATTCAGTTTATTTTAAATGTTGTTGTACATATAAAAATGAACTAACATGTATATTGTATTTTAGGAGCGGTATACGGAGATGCCGGAACCTAAATTTCTGTATGGTTCGCATTATAGTGCGCCAGGATTCGTATTATTTTATTTAGTTCGAAAGTATCCTCAGTACATGCTGTGTTTACAAAATGGAAGATTCGATCACCCGGATAGAATGTTCAATAGGTATGTGTGCTTAATAAAAAAAACTATATTACAATTGTTCCTTGAAAGTAAGAATTTAGGCTTTTACATATTAGAGGAGTTTATATAGCATTAAATTTAAACAATAGCCGTAGTAAATATATGCGAACGGAGTCTTGTATCGCACAGACAAAGCAAACTTTTATGGTAATTGCTTCTTATACTGTAAAAGTACATAATGACTCTGTCGACTCTGCAGAATCGATTTTTTGTTTCACTCTTACCAACAAAAACACCTAACAGTGTAGCTGACGTATGGAAAAATGTTTTGGTGAACATGTCTGACTTTAAAGAACTCGTCCCGGAATTTTATGACACAAACAATGGTGGTGATTTTTTAGTGAATAGTTACGGTATCGATTTTGGTTATCGACACGACGGTACGAAAATAGGAGATGTACAATTACCAGCATGGGCAAATGGTACAAAATATTTTGAAATCTGATGATAATAGGCATTAGAAACTCTAATACCATCGGTTGCTCAATTTTAGGACATGCTCATTTTGTACAAACGTTAAGAAATGCTTTAGAGAATGATTACGTTTCCCAGAATCTTCATCATTGGATCGATTTAATATTTGGATATAAACAAAGAGGATCCGAGGCGGTGAAAGCTGACAACAGTAATTGAATGTTTAAGAGAAGTCTAGTTTAGAGAAGTCTATCCAGAAGAAGCACATATTTTGTAACATATTTTATTTCAGTATTCTTTCATTTGTGCTACGAGGGAGCAGTAGATCTAGATACTATTCGGGATGTTAATGATAGACATGGCTTGGAGGTACAAATTATGGAGTTTGGTCAAATACCAAAACAAATCTTTAACTTACCTCATCCTAAACGTTCTGTGTCGATACTCGATAGATTGCTTGCTGAAACGGTTTTAACGTCTTCTAAAAGTAGAACAGGTGTGTTACTTGTTGCTCCTACTTTCAACCCATATTTCGATAATATTAATATTCAATAAAATAATTCGTAACATGTTGTAGAAAGTGAAACTCCTTTAGAAAAGGTCTTTCAACTGCACGAATTGATGACATTTCAATCTCACAAAGAAAGTGTAAGCAGCATTACAATGATGAATAAAGAGAGAATCGACGAAGTAGTGTCAGTGGGACAGGATGGAATGCTCAAGTTATACAGTATAAAAAATAAAAAGCTAACGCGTAGCGTAGCTCTGTCATCGTTGCCATTGTCTTCTTGCATATCATACTACACGACTTCACATCGTAACATATTAGTAGTGGGCTCTTGGGACAATTCATTGTAAATATCTGTATACAATTATGTTTTATATATTGATACTTAAACTCTTTCATTACCTAACATTGTTTTACAGAATATTTTATGACCTTGAATTCGGTAGAGTCATAGATACATTGAAAGGACACGAGGACGCAGTTTCTTGTTTAGTATTAAGTTCATCCCGTCAAATTATCGTATCTGGTTCGTGGGATTGCACAGCTAAAGTTTGGCAATGTTATATTTCTGGATCGAAAATTAAACCAACGGAGTGCCTTATCGCACAATTAGATCACGACTCTAAAGTAACTTGCATCAATATATCAAGGTGAAGTTTTCACATATTTTAAACTTGCAAAAATTAAATCTGCAAATTTAAGTTATGGATTTATATATAGGGATGAGAAATTATTAGTGTCTGGCACGGAAGATGGAGAAATTTTTTTATGGAATATGGACACTTATAATTTGCAGTTTAGTGTAAAAGGTATGTTCTAAAGTATGTAATTATATTTTTGTTTGTTTTAGTATTTAAAATAATATTTTGTTTATATAGGACATACATCTAAAGTAAATGCAATGGTATTTGATGAAGATGGGAAAAGTATAATATCTTGTGCAGAGGATAAAGTGTTGAATATAATAGATGTCCATACAAGTACACAGATTTATTATACAACCATGGAACATGAACCTTTAACACTGACATGGTTGTACAATTTTTTATTGATAAGCGACAGTAATGGGAATATTAATGTATGGAACCATGAGGGTGCAATTTTTGTTTCACAAATACATTACCACGATGGTAAAATATATATTATATTATACTTTATTTACATTATAAATATAATAATTACTTAAATCGGATAATAATTTTCAGGACCAATTCATGCATTAGCAGCTTCCGCGGAAAATAATATAATTTTAACAGGTGGAAAGGATAAAAAAATTGTTGTATGGGGTTATAAAAAAATGTGATTCGTCTTTTAATACTTGTATTGCAACAGGAAAATTTGTTTGAATTTTTATAATGTTGGTTGGTACCGAAATATATGTTACAAAAGTTGATAATACATTAATTTGAATGTTGTATTGTTATGCATTCCTCACAGTTTATAACTCAGTATTTTAAATACAAATATGTTACTTTTAATTAATTAAATTAATGTGTTTTTTCTTTTTATAAATTTCCCTCCAGTGTTCAGACTTGTTGCTTCCGCGAAAAGTAAATCTAAACGCAAACGTACACTTAGTGCAGTATACAATCATACTTAAATATAAGATGTGCGTTATTTATTTGATTCATGAGAGATTCAAATATTGACTAGTACTGTTTCACAATAAACTGGATAAAATATTTTACTGACTATTTTTATATTTAGAACGTACTTTCATTAGTTATTCTGTATCACCATTGAAAAGAGTGGTTTTTATTTATTTTTTGTACATTTCCTTTATGTGTAATTACTTTCATGTGTCTGAACATACATATTTTAACGTTCATACAAGTGAATCATACTAATTAATGAATCATCTATTATTATTACCAGTGTTTTCTCACACTTACACACACGCGTACACTGACTGCCAAAAAATTGTGTATTCTATACAGATCTACAGGAGGTGCGAGATTTTGATAGAATAAAATTTGTGACACGATTTTACAAGTTAGAACTTTGGTATTGCTAACTTTTTTGGCAGCCAAGGTACTTTTGTTTTACCTATTTTATTTTACTTATTGGTATTTAGTTGAGTACTTCACCATTTGACTTCATTATTAAAGTGGATGATCCATTTGTTTCAATTGTTCATATGTTATAAAAAATATGATATTCCAAGGTCCCATTCGGAACCATGTAGGCACAAAACCCTTATACAATGCCAGAAATCCTTCAGTCTTAAAGGTCTAAAAAAAAGGAAAAAAAAAAAAATTGTATCTTAAATTGTTTAAAATATATGAAGTTTCATTTTCACATGTAATATTACATACCTGAACGAAACAGTCTACACTGCCACTGTAAATATGAGGTGGTAATATACCACCCGTACGTATTCTCCTTTGATTCATCAAACGAGTCTGCAACAGTAATGTTTCTTTGAAAAATGCTCAATACAGTTAAGTATTTATTAATTATACATACGCGAACAACGTCTATAGGAGTAGAAGCTATCGCACTTCCCATGCTAGCTATGAAACTAGACCTGGAATACATACATATATGAATGTAGATTTGTATGTAGAAACATGTATAAATGTAAAGGTATTTTAAATAATCCTGTATCAACTTTGAACCTTGGAAATACTGAAGTATATTATATAAGTGCAACCATAGAAATTTCAACTTTATCCTGGTTGTGATAAAGTAAAGCAACCCTTATCCAGGCACTGCTGATTAAAATGCATATTGTGATGTCTGAGATAGTACAACAAAATTTACTTACACACAGAATCATTTAAACTAATGTTCAGTATACAAAACGAAAAAAGAGAACTGTCACAGTGAAGTAAAATTCATAAAATAAAAATATCAATGAAAAGTAATTAAAAATCGTAAATCAATTAGATGCATGAGTGCTAACCAAACAATATTCGTGAAGTAATTCAAGATGTTTAGTCATCTGGATAACAGTTTCAATGATTTTTATGTCAAATAAATGAATGTCAACAAGACTTCCATTTTCATTCTCTGTGGTCATCTCAATATCCATGTACTGCATATGCCCATGTACACGACAGTGTGAGAGAACCTGGAAATAAAATTTTTCATTTTTAGAAAAATATTACTTCCGTTTCGAAAAAATTGATCACCAATACAGTACTATTCGAGAAAATACGATTTTTTAGCCCACATTGTTTCATGTAAAATATTTTGTTAATTATCTGTCACTTCAAAATATATATATAAAATAAAAAAAAAACGTATAAGATTAGTGATTTTGTAAAATACAATTCAAATTTAGGTTCCAAATTAGACATACTCACATAACATCACATACTGTAAAAAAAGCATATGAAATGTGTTTACTTTAACAATAACATTGAACATTTGTTAGTACAATAATAAAATGAGGATGAACACGTTATACAATACAAACAGCCCGGATAAGGGTTAATTCGTATTAAAATTCGATAACAGATTATCTCTTTTAAACAAACAGATGATTAATCTTGAACAATTAATAAATTAATATCAATACTGCCAATTTTTATCAATGAAGATAATACACATAGTATAATAAAAATGTTTTTAAATTTTCATATCCACGATACAAAAGAGGTGGAGTTTTTTTTTTTTGTGGCGTACAAACATAATTTACTTACAGAAAATGGTTAGTAACACTGTCTTCCAGAACTGTCATAAGTTTATTTTTACTATAGTCATATATGGGTAATTCTACAGCAGCAATAATTGCTGCCCTTTGAGCAGTGGGTCCTACACCCTGTGTATAAAATTAATAATGTTAAATATTTTTCTCAGAAAAACAAATCATGCATTAAGAACCCTTGGTAAGATTTAAAATGCAAATGAAGCATTCACATACCCTCCATAAACCACGAACACCCTCGTGTCTATATACATCTTGAAAGCAACCGAATAATGATAGGTTTGAGTCAGCACCAGTTACTTGCATTCGTACTTTCACTACATCTGTGGGATTAGCTATTGCACTTGAGATTGCTCCAGCTAATGCAGCACATACAATATTTATAAGAACAAAGTCATCTGTTTCCCATCTATCCATAGCTGTTTGTTTCAATGAATAATAGGTTCCAAATTTTATAGTTCCATAAGTGGCTTGTCTTAAAATAGCTGAACTGATTCTGTATAATAAAAATATTAATAACAATAGTTTATATAGTTGTACACATCATGCTTACCCAGAATATAAACCTTTAAATCCCTCTTGTTTCGATATTTGAAGCAAAGCATCTGTCATACCAGAATATCTTAAGTTTGAATGCCTTTTGTCTAACTTTTGGCCTTGAACTTGCAGACGAGTCTTTGTTGTATCTAAAGGAAAGGTACCTAACAAGCAATAATTTTGTTGAAAATAACAGACAAAAGTCCTATACGATACTTAATCTAATAACACATACCCAATTCAGCAACAATTGAAGCTAAACCTCCATAAATAAAAGGTCTCCAATCCTTCCAGTGATTCTCTCCCATTACAATCTTTGGTGTCTTGCGATAAAAAGGACGACTAATTAAATATTATCATTTTATAAGTAGAATGCAAGTCATTTTCAACAAAACAGATGCAATTAAAACTTTAAATCATGTAAAACGATTATAAAACAATAAAGTATATAAATGAATCTCGTTTAGGTTAAGTTAATTCGAAATACTTGGAAAAAAATATGATACGCGAGTATAGGATCGTCTTGGCAATACATAATGTTGTCATTGCAATTTAATTGTAACATCGATTGTTTCGTTAGCTGTAATTACAAATATTACCTGCAAACGTAGACGGATACAATTTAAATGATGTTACAAATTTTATGTATAAGTGGAGGGAATCAGGAACAATCGTGACCATGAATTCGATTAAAGTTTAATTAGAATTTGGTAACGTCGAGAGTCAATGTATAAATAGATTTTGGGATTGTTCCTCAAATACAGCCAAAAATGCTGTAAATCAAATGCTACTATAATGATAGGAATGTACGAAAAGGTGGCATCAGGAGATTGCTTCATCCGACCAATCAGAGACACTCTTGCTTCTGAACATTGCTTTTTTTCGTCAAATCTGCTGTTACATATTATTGTATCATAAATTATGTTATTTTACGATAAGTTGAGAGATCTTTAAAAAGCAATATTACATCTGAGCAATATTTAAGCGAAAATCCAGTAGTTTTATGAGAGATAGAAGTCTATTTTAACCCTTTAGCGTGACCACTGTGAACATTACGTTTTTACCAATATTTCAAAGGGCTTCGATTATCGTGGCGGCAAAACATAAAGTGCCAATAAGAGATTATTCGGAACTGTCCTTCTGACATACCTCTTTCTCGAATGCGTAGATAAATAATACCGCAATTATTCAAAGTATGTAATTGCTAATTGCATTGCCACCAAAGGTCAGATGACATCATCAATTGCATATCAAATATTATGAGTTAATGGTTGCAATGTTTCTCGTTTACGAGTAAATAAAAGTGGATATTTTGGAATGTAAATAAAAATTTTGAACAATCAAATAGTAAAATATTTTATTGTTTAAAAGTAAAGTAAAGTTGATTACATCAACAAATTTTATTTATAAAAATGTGTACATTTGTAGAAAGTATATGTAGAAAGTTCAATGCAATTAAAAAAAATATGGTTTGCGCGTATCTTTCGATTAAAATCTAAAAATATTTACTTTGTTTATTTATGTAACTATCTACTTGTTTTTAATATACTGTGTATTTACTGTTTTGTTCTTTGTTTAGTTGTATGTAAAGAAAAACAATGTTATTAACTAATATAGATAAACTTTTTTGGAAGTAAACATTGTATGAAATCTATATTACAAAATTAATATTATCTAATTCAATCTGTCCTTATTGGAACTCTTACATGCACTCCTGTACTATTACGGTATATATATACTTGTGCCAGAATTGCAATGTCAATTATAACTTGAAGAGTACCACAAATTCCAAATTGAATAGGAGCTTCTTTTATAATGAAATAACCAGTTTTAAATGCATCACCTAATGTCCACATGGTAACCATATTTATGCTGAAATCAAGATAGAATTACTTAACAAACTTAAATATTTGCATAAATATTTTATATTATTACAGTTAAAGTTTCATACCTCATTCCATTAGTAGATTTATTTGAAATATTACAAAGGAATTGTGGTATTCCAAGCATAGCTTCTGTTAATACTGCAAGTAATCCCACAGTTTCAACATATATTGGTACATTTACTAAGAGATATGTTAGGATTCCTACCAGTGCCGCAAATAACAACATGAAGTCCAAATAAGATTGAAAATTTGTCCATTTCCAAAAAAAATTTGCATCAAAATCTATTCAAATTAAATTTTAAAGATCAATAGAGACATAAAAGATTAAAGATTATTAGAGACATATTAAATTATATTTGTTTGTTAAAACTTACCAGCAAACACGTGTTCTCTGGCCTTTATTATTTGATTTCTATTTTGTACGTTGATGCAAAGTTTGATCATAATAAACATAGTAATGATCATAAATATACTTTGCAATAAAAGAGGTAATTCATAATGCTTTCCAAACCTGTAAGAAACGTATATCTATCTTATTAATTAATGCAGTGGCATTGGTTGATTCATTTATAACAAAGATACATACCAAAAAAAAATACGTAAAGTATTTGCTATTAAAAGTGCAAGGCATACATAAAGAGAAAATCCTTCTGCATTATCTCTTTTCTTAATTTCTCTATACTGTGGTACATATGGAATAATTCCACCAAATATAATTGCTCCAGAGGCAACCCAATTTGCTACATCCTTAACGGTCAGCTGCTCGTAAACATTATTCATTTTAATAGAATTTTTGTTTACCTACGTAACATTTCACTATCTAAATATGTTTCACTACACGCGGTGATTTAGGTTATATCGCCAAAGTTCTCGGTCGTCATATCACCAGTAAATTTTAGATTAAACAAACCTGCGACAGTAATAAGAAAATTGATAAGTTTCATTGCAATTAGATGCCACAGATGAGGTAGTGAATAGAGCTAACATCCATTTGAAAAATTAGTTTCACGACTTGGGGGCTAGTAGCCCCCTTACCATTTTCCTGGTGCACTCAATGTTATCGATTCAGAACGAAAGATACTTGTAGCGCTTTTATCGTTAGGAATGGAAACTAACGAGATCTATAGCGATCTTATAGTCCACTCGAGTTCACTATAGTCTGCTGTAATCACTGTATCCAAACTGATCCAAACGAGTTCGAATTAATTCGAAATTAAAAACTTGCAAAATGTCGAAGATGGTCTCAAAAGGAAGTAAGATGATGAACAAGGCGTTGCCGAAAGTAGATCATTCTTCAAAACTATTTGTAGAAATTCCTGCGGGATTAGCAAATCCTAAACCACCACTTGGATCACAACTCGGACAGGTTAGGAGAACTAGTTGCAAAATATAGATTTTATTTTATACATGAATCGAAGGACATGCTCTTTATTTTTTAACAGATCATTGTTTTCTTTTAGAGAAATATAAATGTAGCAAATTTTTGTCAAGATTTTAATAAAAAAACTGCTCATATAAAGGAGGGTATACCCTTACCAACTCGTGTCGAAGTAAAAGCCGATGGCACTTATAATTTAGTAATCCACCACCCACCAGCAACGTATTTCTTGAAACAGGCAGCTGGAATAGAAAAGGGACAAATGTGCAAAGGTAGTAATCAATATTTTTAGTAATAGCTACTAAAAGTAGAATACTTTATATCATGATATATGTATTTCAGATGAAGTAGCAGGTAAAATAACGTTCAAGCATTTGTATGAAATTGCTTGCATCAAATCACAGGATCCACCTTTAGCATTAATGACCTTAGAACAGGTCTGCTGTATGCTTATTGGTATCGCTCGAACTTGTGGCATTCAAGTTGTCCGTTCTCTAGATCCAGTAGAACATGCAGAATTTATGAAACTGAGGCAAGAAAATGTCGAGAAAATCATAGAAGAAAGGCGATTGACTAAAGAGACTAAAATGCTTAGGACAGTTTAAACTGATACATTGAATTATTTACTTTGTTAACATGAGTGTAATAAATAGAAGTATCATGGGATATATTTAAGTTAGCTATCAAACATGTTGTTAGTGTATTATTTACTTCCTTTCCCATAACATATCGGTGTATGTATCTTTCCCTTTTAGTCGTTTATAATTTTAAATCACGGCGTTCAAAGGGTGTTTCGAAATATGCAGCATAATGTAAAAAAAGATGATTCTTTTTTTAAAAAAAAAAAAGAATATTACGAAACTGGAATAAAATCATTTCATATTAGCTTTTATTTTCGAGAAAATTGATGTTGAAGATACGTGGAGTACATTAAATGGGTTAAATTTCTCTTTATTTCGTGTTTATTTTGCTGTCGTCTGTATTTGGTTGTGCGTTGTGCTGTTGAATTCGCAGAAATTCATACATCTGAAATCGGGGAAATGATGTATCGATACATCGTTATCGAACGAATCGTTTGACAGTTATTAACTAGCTTCAGAGCGAGTTGCTGACGTTCTATTCAAAGATGGCGGTGATGAGTACGCCATGTTTTTTGTGATGTTCGCGCAGTAGACAAATTTTTTGAGAATTGTAATCTGTATGAGCAAAATGGCTGATGATGATCCGTGGTTATTGAAGGAAGACGGTTATTTAAACGTGGATACCGAGTGTAAAAGTATAATCTATCATGATAATCTGAATGTGTTACTAATCACTACTAGCAGTGCGCAAGTATACGTAGTTGATGTCAATTCAGGAGTAATATTGCAAAAGAGTTCTTTGTCGGGTAAGCATTTTGGTGTATGGTTGTTTTGCGAATAACAATTTATCGTCGATATCCTGTTGTTCTGTCATACATTTTCTCGATGGTTTTCTTTGTACTAGTTTCAATCGCGCCTCATGGTCAAGGTCGTATACGTGTATAAAACGTCAGGCGTGATTAAAGTTTTTCTGATTCGAGTGTCTTCGCAATAAAACGGTCAATTTTTCATAGTCATAAACGACCTTCTACGACCTATTTCTATACTTTGAGGGTCTGCCACACTCAAACAATTATTCGAGCATCAGCTTTGTACTGCATTTATTATTGTTGCTCATTCATATATTTAGACTTGCTTCTGTGAAGAATTTCTTATTCTTGTTTATTGTTATTGTAAGATAAAAGTTTGTATGAGTATTTTATCGATTATTTTATAATTAAAATGACTTCATTTATTTAGTAATGTTTGAGGATATGCTCCAATAGTATTCTACAGTTATAGAGATAAATCTACATTTTTTGTTATGGTTCACAGGCAAATTAAATGGAAAACTTCAAGGTGCATATTTATCAAATGGTGTAGATAAGGTATTATATACAGATGGAAGAGGAATTGGTGTACGTAGTGATTACAATGGTGTACTTCTTTTGGACACTCTTTTACAAACAACCGTTTCACGAAGCGAGGATGTTATAAAGTTAGAGTTATTGTTTTCCGAAGCTACTTTGTTATATCAGTGTCTACGATGTGTAGAACTACCAGGTGTAGATCATGTGCAGGAGGTAATTCAAGAATTAGCAAGTAAAACTTTCACAGTAGAGGCAAGTCAGAAAAAAGGAGTCAAAGCCCAAAAAGTAAGCATAGAATAAAATGTAAGATTATCTGTTCACATTATAAGATGGTTAATTAATTTCTAATGTTTTCATTTGTGTGATTTGCAACAGTGGAATACAGTATGTCTCGAACTACCACATGGTTCTTTGAAGCTTGTATGCTCAGGATTAGTAATGGAATTGAAAAGATTAAACAGACATATCCCTGCATTGCCAATTGCTTCTGCTATCAATGAACGATTAAATGGCTTATTACCAGGCCTGGCATTGGAAGGGGGTCCTGTTGATAGAGCGTTAATGTTTAGTGAAGTAATGCGCAGAGATACATTTTCAAAATGGCCACATATGAATTACAAGTATAAAACTTAAACAATTATCGTTACTATATATTAACTACCGTAAAATCTCAAATACAATGCACAGCTGTGATTAACCGCATGCTTAATTTAGTCGAAATGTTTTTTTATAAAATGAAAATTCGTATGTAATACGTATCTATAACTTTTCAAGATTTTTTTTTACAAAAGAACAAATAAGAATTTATAATATTCAAATATTATTTATCGTCGTTATGTGTATTATACTCAAGATTTTATGGTATTAGCAACAACAGATATATTGCATACCTCTTTTTAGATGGGCTTTACCTGACCAAATGGCTCACGTTGGTTTCTACCACCACCCAAACGCAAAGACCCAAGGCGACGACAGAGTGATGTGCTTCACGTGCAATTGCTGTTTAGTTTGTTGGGAACCAAAGGATGAACCTTGGTCAGAGCACGAACGTCATTCCCCCGCATGTCCCTTCGTTAAAGGGGAGTATACACAAAATGTTCCTTTATCAGTTACCCTTGCTACTGCTCCTGCACGCGAGGCTGGCGATACGATAGACGTGATTAGCACTACAAACGCTAGTGGTCTCGTAGCTACAGCTTCCAGTAGCGGTTTTATAAGTGTGTGGAATGTTACAAATCAACTGAAGGTAAGCATTTATTGCTATGTATCAATTATATATTTTGTATATATGTATATATTTATTAAATGTATTACCGTCTTTACAGCGGGAAGTGTCATTTTACGTGGCCCCTGTAGAACAAGAAATAAACAACAAAGAATCGATACAGTTTGGTTCCACAAGAAATTTGACTTCGTATTTAAGGACGCTTAATTCGGAAACAGATTCTCTCTCTGATTACAAGCACGCCGCTTCTCATAAAGTGCAAATTACGGCACTGTCTGTAGTAGGCTCGCCCAATTGTCAAAGCAAAGAAGCAAAAACTCTTGACTCTACACTTTTACCTGGAGAGACATCAGACTCTAAAATTAGGCCATGTGTAGTGTGTGCTGTTACTGTGACGGTTAGCAATCCGTCGCAATTAAGGACTTTAGAAAATGTATGGGCTGCTTCGACGGATCTGGCTCCTTCTTCGTCTCTCGTTCGTGCAATGAACAGTGTAAATAGTGCCGCCAGTGATACTTTAGATATAATGAAGGTGGCAGGTGATAGGTATACACCATCGAGATTGCACTATTTAGTACTTTATGATTTTTATCATAAAATTGCAACGACGCAACCAATCAAAGAAGATAATACCAAGGACTCGAAAACTAAAAAAACATTATCTGGAACGGGGACTAGTGCTAGCTCGAACGGAGAACGTCAAGGGAATTTCTTTCAAGATTTTTTGCTTGGTAAATTTTTATATGAAGTTCCGATAGTCCCGGTGATAGAGGATGTAGATTCGGATATAGTAGTTGGTCCACATTTCGATAATATCTTTCCAACGACTACTCTTACCGCGTCATCTTCCAATGGGATCTATTCGAAGTCGATAAGTTTCACGGTACCTCCGACGTCGAGTTCATTTGATGCGAATTTTAATCCGATCAATGGTCCAGAACAGTTTGCATCGACATCCGATTTGACAACAGCAAATAAAAAAAGTCTGGATATTATGAAAATAACAAAGACTGAACCAGTTGTTATAAAAACTTTACCCATCGAAGCTCCCGATTATGTTAAAATTACGTATATCGGGCCGTCTATAGATGGAAGACATTTATATGTTGCCATGTGTCCTACAATAGATAATACAGATTCTTTGAGTTCGAACAATAATCAGATGGACATCGACGAAGACAATGAGTTTTTCCCACAGAAAGGTTACATGTATTGGGACCACAACGATACGCATTCTGGTAGATTGATAAACGGCGAAATACACGATGGTGCGAATAACGCGAATGCTATATTGCTTGTGTATGCTTTGGACTTTTCGGGGCAGGTGGTTAAGGTGTGCTCCGAACCTGTAGCGAGGCAAGAGCTGCCTGCAGATCAAGCGCCCATCGAGCATGTATTTTTACCTCTTCAAGAAAAAGATAAATGTGCATCATCCGAAGAAAACTCTACTAAGAGTCCTAATACTAATTCGAATACTTCAGAACCTATTGGACAAGTAGCTTTAGTTTGCAGGGATGGTGTAATCAGAGTATTAAATCTGGATTCATTAAAAACTGTTACGGAAGCGAGAGTAGAAGGAAAGAAGTTTGTCTCTGTAGCTTACTGCAATAGTACGTTATTTGTACATTATCGGTATCTGTATTAATGAAACCTGTTTTCATTAGATAATATCTTTTAGGTTTAGAGAGACTTTGTGCATGTACAAGCGACGGCGCGCTTCACTTTTTTGTCACAACGGATGAGGAGGATTCCATGGAGGATAAGGAGGATGTTGAAGATGTTAATATGATGGGGACAGAAGAGAATGGTAGTAAAGCTACAGTACCTAGCACGTCGACCTCATTCACTTTTCAGTAAGACTCTGGAATCAGTAACTCGAAAAAATTTGCATCGAGTTGATGCAAGATGATTGCATTTTTTTTCTTTCAGAGATCAATTGATTGCGCACAAACCAAGCTTATCTCATTCAGATTTACGCATTCTATACGAACTAACACGATTCGATCGACATTCTCCCGCGTATGGTGCTACCGTTCCGCCATGTTGGAACGAAATGATGCAAGGTCAGAAACAACGTCGTTATCCACAACATCTTCATCAATCGAAAGATCAACATCATACGCGAATCTGGCGTTTGCATAACGAATGGTATGCGCTAACGCCAACACTTTAAAAACTACATGCTCCATTTTATTTTCTCTATTTCTCTTAATTTTAAATTGTAGGACCACTTGGGACGAACATGTGTTCGAATTAACTCTTCCTCGAAGCGCGTCAGAAAATATCGGTCACGTAGATGTGAGATTCAGTTTGCACTCTGTATGTCAGGAATTGCCAATAATTCAAATTACCCTGCTAAAGCAAAATGTAAGAAGAATTGGTCATAACAAATCCCCCTTAAATCCAGTGGACGAAAGAATAGACTTTAACATAGGCAACGAACAGAAGGGAAAGAATCCCGTGACAACGGAAGAGTATCAGCGACAGCACAACACGGAAATATTATGTGGGCCGATCGAATTGCATCGTTACATGGATTTATCATGCCGTTCTGGTTGCGTTACATTGACCAGTCCCAAGCTGTTCCGATCCAAAGCCAGAACGCTTCTTGTTCATATTAAGGCTTTGATCGATCCAACGAAAGATGGCGTAAGAACAAATATTAAAATGTTATTGCTCGTGTAAATGTTACAATGCAGCGTGAATAAAAGAGTATTATACCTTGATTTCTAGGTAACTACAAAGTCGAAAACCAATTTGTCAGCCAACAAACCCCCTACTTCGAAAAAGCTAAGAATAGTGGAAGTGGTACGACCGCCTGTTCCTGGCAGTACTGCGGAACGATTTGTGGAAGGTCCAAACAGTAAGAAATTAGACTGTTATATCGGTAAATATTATTTATGTCGTTGCTATACGCGATGCGTAACTGGTGCAAATCATTTTTGTATTGTTTTTGAAGGCTGCGATTGGATTCATGAAATATCAATCACCGTTAGAACAGTATATCCTACTAATATACCGAACGAACGAGCGCAGCGTTGCGCTATGTTGGAATCGAAAACTTGTTTTGACAATTTATTGAGCGTGGCATGTTTGGAGACGTCTGATAAGTAAGGAACAATTTTCGAGAAATGATTAGACGTGTATATGTATTACGTAGAAGTGTGTTACAGAATATGTGATTGTCTCTGTTCCAGATCTCCCATTGCACAGTCACTCGCGTTAGATATTCTCATATGGATAGCCTCTATTAGATTAACGAGGTTACGTAGCAGTCAGAATAATATCAAAATAATATCGTTTCAGATGAAAACAATTCGTTCTGTTCAATCACGGTTACCTAATTTGTTAAAGACTTGCCTTTTGCATGCCGGACGAAGTATAGCGCACAAATGTATCAAATTAGTTATACTTTGCAGCAAGTATGTCAGCGATACAGTAACAGCCGGGTAAGTTAAAAAAAAACGTCGCAGAATCGATTTCTTAGTAATATTCTATAAATTGTTTTCAGGGATTTTTACCATTCGGAGCATCCACCGTTTAATTTTTTTGATGAAGCACTGGTTTCAGTTTTAGTGAAACTTTTACCATCGATTATAGAGGTTCAATGGGCTGGTTCATTGCGGTGGTTACAGTTGTTAATTACTAGAATCTTACCGCTGGATAGCGAACATAGCATTGCTCTGCAATGTGTCACTCTGATACAACAGATAGCTGCTGAAATATCGAATCGAGTAAATCCTTATCATTTATTGCTTGCAACGAGGTAAAATTCAGTTTTTTTAAATACATTTTATCGTAGTGGCGCTGGTGAATTGAAAAATATTTTTCTTTTTATAGGTTCGGGTTGTACAACAACCCGTTTGAGACGGAACTTTTCGATTTCGAATCGCCGATGCCCCCAAAATATAACCCAATACCTTCCACGTACGTGTCGGCTGTAACCAATGAACAAGCGGAACCTCCAACTGCTTCGTCAAGTTCCGTGTATTCTCAGGATGCTATTGATTTGAGGGACCTACTTACACTGCCTACACATCCAGCTACCGAATTGGTGGTGCCTAGCAAATTAAAGGCTTTATGTACTAATCATAGTATGAAAGGACTCCTAGAGGTAATGTATCGGTATCGTACAAGAAAGCGTGATATCCGATCATGGGTTTAATAAGAAACATTGTGGATGTCGCGCAGGTCGAACCGCTTCATTTTACCTGTCACGCTGCCTCTGACGGTACCAAGATGGAGAAAATTGATCCATGTACGAATTCAATTAATATCGGAGCTCCTCTTTACGATAGTACGGCTACGAACAGCAATGGTGTGCCTGATATCAAAACCATTCATCACACTTACGTAAGTTTCGTAACGAACAATCCAAAGTTTTCTTTTCTTTTTATATTAGTGCATCGAGGATTCTCTCATCACTTCTGTTTCTTCTTTGATTCCTTGTTTTGTTAAACTCTTAATCTGAACGATTTCACGAAGCATGAAATTGTGTGAAAACAGAAAAATCATTACCTATATGAAAAATGACACACAGTATAAATACAACAAGCAATCGAACAATTTCCATTTTTTTCGATTAAAACAGTGAAAGCTGTTGCAATATATACATTTTTATATATGGTGTATATGTTTTTTCAAATAGAAGAAACATAATCCAGATAGAAATTGTACATTGTAGAACTTGGATGCTGGATCGCTAGGATCAGATGTTCAGGCTAAGTCAACACCTATATTAAGCGATTTGCTTAGTCTGTGTACAGGAAGAACGTTAAAGAAGCCAGTTCCAC
Source organism: Hylaeus volcanicus (assembly GCF_026283585.1). Lineage (NCBI taxonomy): Eukaryota > Metazoa > Arthropoda > Insecta > Hymenoptera > Colletidae > Hylaeus > Hylaeus volcanicus. The sequence goes on along the minus strand of NC_071982.1, from coordinate 21,841,083 downwards.
AACTGATATTCACACCTGATAATCAATCAGACTGTGATGAAACTAATGATATGTCTGTCAGCAATCAGACATGGCATGATACACAAAGCGATATGCCTAACTCACATATATTAAGTTCTACTGTAACGAAAGAAAAGTCGTCTGTACAAAATCTCAGTACTACCGTAAACAGAGTCGAAGACAGCAATTCTAAAAAGGTAGACTACATAGATGAGAAGTTGCACATTTTTTTTTTTCTGTTTCTCAGTTCGACGATTTCCTGTCGTTACTATGAATTTTTATAGCTGATTAATATGCTGCTTACAACTGAGTTCATATAATTTCGTTAATATTATTGGATTACACATACACGTACACACTGATATACATATACATATACATCGCACAGCTAGATACACGAAATGAAAGTTGCATGATTGCCTTTGAAATTATTTTATATCATGCATTTATTATCGATGTCGATGTAACATCATTTTTTTTTAAATATCGTGCATCGTACCATAAATATTTTACCTACTAGATCTACTGTGATCAGGAGAAGTGATTGAATTATTCACAGAATCAAGATTTTGCTATGCTCAATAATTTCGAATTCGATGCACGAAAATTTACGGCACAAAAACTACTTATACCACCTATTTAAATAAATTTTGTTTCTGTTTAATGCTTTCAGTATTGCACATATGTAAATGTGATGTACATCATAGTCTCATAATTTGAAGTCACAGATTAGTAATTATCCGCATAAAAAAGATGTCTACATGTATCAAATGGCATGCAAGAAGGAAAAACTGAGTTCACTCAAATTTCTGGCCTTTCACTATCGAAACTTTCCGATATAATGTTCCACAGAATAAAATGATTTAATTTTTGTGCATTTTTTCGTGTCTGTTTGAATTAATATGATCCACTTCATAATAAAGTAGAAGTGAAGTAGATATTTGGTAGTGGTCGAAGCAGAAATCTTTAAAGGTTTAATAATCGTGACATGTACACATTACAGCGGGATGATATTACGTTTCCATGGGGAAGATTACTATGTTGGCCGCCTCAACAGGCATTGGTAGTCGATAGAATGCATTCTGGTGCACGACGTTTCGTGATCCTCGATTTTGGATCACCTGTATTGCTTACGGACTTGATGATTCCTTGCTGCAGTGATTTGGCATCGTTGTCCGTAGATATATGGACGAAAAGCGAAGAAGTCGATGGAACGCGTCTCATCGTCGCTAGTGATATAGAAAACAAGCCGCTGGTAGTGTGCGATCTTCAACCACCACCTGTGTGTAGATACCTGAAGGTATGAAATTCTACACACATTTTTGTTGTCATTCTACGATAAATGTACACGGTCCACGCAAATTACTCTATGACTTTTAGATTACAACGATAGGTCGGTATGGAATGTCTCCAACAATGTGCAAAATTCCATTAGGAATGTTCTATGGACACATGGTGGTTCTGCCTGGAGAAGATTACGCTGAATTAAATAATACTTCTCAAATTTTTGATATGTTTGATCCCAGTGTACAAACTACAATTGATACACAGTGCAATATTTTGTCAGCTCTCGCGGAAGATGTTCAGTGCAGGTATTTTTTTCAGTCTCAGTAATCTTGATTTCCTGTGTAGACATCTTCTCATTATCGGTATGTAATTGGTTTAGATTCAGCTTAGCCACTGAAAGATTAAAAAGCTTATTGGATCCATTGTTGTGTTCAGAAACTACCAATGTTATGCATATGCAGCATTACCTCTGCTACAATAAAATATCCAGTGAGAATAAAGAGCAACCGTCAGCAAAAATATTGGCGACTTATCAAGTACGTTAAATTATATAAATAATGCATTAATGAATTAATGTAAGGAATAAGTATTAGTATGGGAAATGTGCACGTTAAATGTTACAGGAGTGTATAATGTTTCAACATCAATTGAACGTTGTACGCAGCGTGTGGAGACGTTTGGAGTCGTGGAAAGGTTCTCAGAACGTTCCGACGATGCAGCTGTCGAATGCACCTAGCGATAAATTACGAGTTCTCGGAGAAACTTTGCTCGATATTCTTTTATACACAGTGTACGAAATTGGTCCTGTAATGAGCGTATGTACTCCTTTTCTACTTCATTTTCAGTACTAACATTTTTACGACGATTCATAAAATACGTGCATCGTGTCTCTAGATTCCGATGTCGATATGTGACGTGTTCACACCAACAGTTTGTGAAAAGTTTTTCCACTCGATTTGCGTCGTAACGCCAGTTCCGCGTTTACAATTACACGCCGTTGCACTTTTAGCGCGTATGGCTGGTCATCAGCCGTGGTGGGGCAATTTCTTGTCTAACACGTTGATTAATCTCTACTCGTCGTCGTCCACACACATATTCCCTCAAGATAGGTATGCTCTTGAATTTTTAAGTGGTGCGCACCATTCATGAAACAGTTTTAACTGTAATTAATTTGTAGGGTATTTATTTTGTTAACATTCCTTGGACGGAAATCATTGATCGCCGGAGTTAATAGATCTTCTGTGATAGATGCGATGGTTCGCACGTTAGGCAAATTATTGACGCCATTATCGAATGCTCAAACTTCTAGTACGAATCGCCTGGATGTAACTCTTATTGGCTGGGTGTTACTTTTCTTGTCAGTGTGCTTGGACACTGTAGCTATTCCCCCTCCATGTTTAGAAGGGAATAACGAGAAAAGTAGAGAACAAAGTAGGTACTCGTGTTAAATAGAACAATAGATACGAATATTTAATACGAGTAAGAAAATGTAGTTTTTGAATTACTTCTCGAAGGTCTGTTGTCTCGCTGGGAGTTTATTCAAGGAGAGTCTGCGATGCAACGAAAATATGGTAGTGCCAATCGGTCTCCAGCTTCCTGTAGTTATCGTAAAAAAATACAGAAACGTTTGATGCATCACAAACAACAGCTTCAAGAGTTGGAACAAGCAAAGAAAGCGTTCCATCCATCGTCACAGGTATAAACATATTCTTGTTTATATTTTTATCAAATCGAAGAAGATAGTAAAAACTGAAGAATATTAAATTATATTATAGGGTTGGGAGAGTCTTTCGTCGTACAGTGCTTTGTTGCATTGTAAAATGGAAGCGTCGCTAAAGTCGCAAGAGCGATTGTACAAGAAGACGTTCAAGCAACATTCTGCCAAGCATCTTAAAGATATTTTAAGTGTTCGAAAAAATGACGCACAACACGCTTCACGCAGCCCGCGTGCGCAACCACAAGCAACCACAAGGTGCATATCATGATTAAAATATCTGTAATTTTCTAGTAAGATTGTACAAAGTTTAGTATTTGGTAACGTCTTCTATGCCCTATAAGTTCCAGTAAACCAGAAATAATGGACTTGGATATCGAGTACATATCCAATTTGTCTCATCAACATGTTCTACCAGTGGCTCGTGGACTGATTGCACTTATTTTGTGTAATTCTGCTAACGTGGATATGTTCCTGTTGGCATGCAAGGTAAATACGTTGGGGGATACACACGTGGTTACGTGTTACTCTCTCTTGACCCTCGTTCCTTTTATCGTAAAGTCTAACATAAATTTACACTCTGTGCCTTTTCTTCTACGTGTTCACGAAGTTTGTTATTCATGAAATTGTTTATCCGTGGCTTTTCGATATTTATGAATGCTTAGCGTACCACTTTACGATTAAAGAATTCTTAGCTTGTACACCGCTGGTACTGTTCATGCTTTTGAACTGTTAAATTGTGTGCCATATAGGTAGTCGCTAGGCTAGTGATATCTACACGTCCTGCAATTAGCTTGTGCGAGCTTATGAGCGAAGAACAGCTCTTAAAATTAGTCAGACTGGCGACAGGTACATCTGATGCTGCCTGGTCTTCGCACGCTGTTTCGAGTTTGTTGCAGGACTTATTAGAAGGTACAGTCAATTTCTTATTGTGTATTATTGTTATAAAACACTCGATTCTTGTATTTATATTTGTATATACATCCTTTTTTTCATTTGTTTTCATCGTTTCCTTTTACAGGCGGAAAATTATTCCCGAAAGCGTGCCCCACGCACGAAGGAAGTCCCGCGGAGGAAGGTTTCGAATCCCTTGTCACGGAGAAAACTCGAACAACAGAAGACGATACTATTGGCGCCGCTGGAACTAGCAGCGCCATAGTGACACTCGGTAACGACGAAGAATTTGCAACTGGTGAAGTTGAAGAAGACACTCAAGATACTATAGTGGTGACACCAGCAATTGCTTCGACGCCAAAGTCCAATGGGTTTTTACCTTCTCTTTTGGAGTCTGACGATAGCGAACTGGAAGAATTCTTGGATGATATTCTTGAGCGTGGTAGAAACATGTTGAAGAAAGGCAATCCAGTGTCCAAGACCAGTTCCAGGTACATATTCTATAGTGTGTAGAAAAATTATGAAGTAGCGTAATTTATTTACGTAAAATGCGTGGGCTAACCGTATACTTTTACAGCATTTCTTTGGCGATGGATTCAAGATTAGAATATGGTTTGGAAATGGGATTAGAGATAAGTTTGAGATTGTTGTCTACCTTTGGCATGTACAATTTACCTCAAAGTATAAATGCCACGATACACGTGAGTTGACCATGTGTTTCCTTTTATTTTTAAAACGTGTACTCTGCAGGAAGAGATTTAGATATAATTTTCTCGTGAAAGGTCCCCATGGAATCTAACCGATATTCTCAGCAATCGTCATCGAGAGTTGAATCTGGGTGGAACGATAGGACTCAAGACGTTTGGAACTTGACTGATACTACAGCTTCCAGTTTATTAATGTTAACCAGATGTTTTGACAAAATAGTTACAGATCTCTATTTACAGGTAAATATTAAATCTAACAAAAAAGAACAGTATTTATTCACTTTCCTATTAATTCGTGTCTAAATTATTTTTCTGCGATAGAGTGTGGGAACGAACCTAGAACTTGTCCTCCAGCTGTGGTTGACATTGAACTTTGACGCGTCTTCGGAACAATCTAATTCTTCTAATCAATTCGATCCTTCGTTGACACCTGTTATTCCATTGAGCTCCACAGCTATTTCCAGCCTTATCTCTGCGTTATCCTGGTAGATATGACATACCAAAGTTTTTCATTTAAAAGGTTTGAACCACCAATAACAAAAGAATAATAATTTCTAGGCATCCAGGGGTATCCTTGAGAGCTTGGTGTCTCGCTCTTCAGTGTTTGACTCTCGCAAGTAATCAACCATTACAGACAGATCCTACAGAAGCTGCGAATAGTAGACAGCCACTAGACGGTCTTCTAGGTGGTATGGCTGGGTGTATCGTAAAAGAACGCAACATGGGCCCCATGCTTCTGCGTTTACTTTCGGGGAGCGGATTAAACATTAATGCCATGGATAAACAATATATCATGGTACGTTTAAAAATGTCAAACAATTATCCCTACATCTGCAGCAGTTCACAACTCAGTACTTCAATGTATTCCATTTTTAGGCTGGACCCACTGTTTGCCAAGCACTTCAAGATTTTCTAGTGAGATTAGAAATGAGATGCGATGTAATTACGCCTGGTAGCTCTTTAGGGAACACATTGAAGGAGCTGTTACTCTGGGTAGTGTATCAACTCGTGCAACCTGGTGGAGCTCTTTCATCGAGGAAAGGACCACTGGACGCACAGTACAAACTCATAACATCATTGACAAATTTACACTTTGCGAACACTGACCTGGGAACCGCGATGAGTGTAACGGAATGCGTGGGAGTGTTGGTCTTCACTTATGTCAGGGGTTCAGGAGGTAATTTTTATTTTAAATACACACTATAGAGTTACGCAATCTTGTAAGTATTTGTAACAAATTGTTTTTTTTTTCAGTTGGAGCACAGTGTGGTGGGTCTGTTGATTTAGCCAATCCGTCTGGCGGATTTAGTGGTTTATTCGCTTGTGTACTCGGTGGTGACACAAGACAAGGACGTCCAGCTTCATGGGACACCTTAGTCGTAGCTCTGATTAAATTAGTGTGCCGGCTTATTCAAACTCCTTTACCGAATGTATGTATCGTCGTTATCCAAAATATTGACTCATCGATAGAAGACAAGTTTACTTATTTTTACATTGCAACCTTTTTCATTTGTAGAGTTGCGCAGGTCGATCCGATAGCTCGATGCGAATCGATCTCTCTGAAACAAATCTCGGGTTAGCAAGTGACATTACCGACGCGCAAATGAAAATAAATATCTCGCAAACTGACGAAAGCAAAGTTGCAGAACAACAGTCCTCGTCTCGCTTGCAGCAATCCACGCTCAACAAACCCAATATACGATGCGTTGCAGACACTGGTAAGTATTAAAACACGGATTATATCTTTTTAATCAATCATTCATTTCTGCACTGTACATTTTTCAGTTCTGCAACACGAACCTACTATGATGCGATTATTAGGAGCCCTTGGTCATAGCACTGGTTCGTCTCTGGCTATGCTTCTTGGCGAGAGCGCCGGAGCTGGAACCGCAACTGAACTTGGCGATCCAGCCTCGATTCCAGATGCTACGTTTCAACTGTTGACCACACTTACAAAGAAAGCGAGTAACCGTAGCTTGGTTCTCAATCCACTTTATCAGTACCTCTCTTCCTGTAAGAATCGCTATTTCAAGAGTTTTGTTGTTCCGAATGCTATAATTCACAGCGAAACTTACATCTTTTGCAGCATCAGGGCAAAGAGAACTAGATCGTCAATTGGGCGTCATGCAGTTGTCCGAACCCCTTCTCTGGTACATCTTAAGGGTCCTGGACAACGAAATGTCGCTGGCAATGTTTACAGCGATGGGTGGAGTGAGAGTACTTTGCGAGAATTTAGTGAAATCGAGCATTGGCGAAGGTAATGGCAGTCCCGCTTCACCAGGCGTGATCGCCTTGGTGATGGAACACCTTTCCAATGCCCCCAACGTGGTGCCAGCGGCTTCTGCTAGCGGCAAAAAGTCCGCGAACACACTGGAGACACACGACGACGGCTTGTTAAACTTTGCCCCCTTGGGCACGATATCTTGGTTGAATCCTACAGCCCAACCAGCAGATGTTCTTATACAGAACGCTACGCCTCACAAGAGAGCAAGGACAGCCGCGTGGATGTACCATTGTTACCCTGACGAAGCATGGGTTGATCTTACTATCACTCTACCTTGCGCTATACTGTTGAGAAAAGTCGAACTCCAGCCACATCTCACATCTTTGGCCAGTAAGATAAATCAATGTTTTGTTTGAAGGTTATGCTATTCTGTTATAGTACTCTACAACATATGTCATGTTTCGTAGCATGTCCATCAGCCGTAGCCATCGAAGTTTCGAGGGAAAGTAACAGTCCACTGACTCCCGTCTGCCCACCAATGCCAACGGCAGGATTGACGTTTATATGTATCACATTGTCCCAACCGGAAGTGGCAACTTCTGTTCTTGTACGGTTATACAAACCACGTGACTCGACGAACATAAGCTTAAGTCAAATTAAGCTTCTAGGTACGACAGCGTTCGGCGAGATAAAAACGAGTCACGATACGATAGACGAAGAGCAACTGACGAAGACAAGGTAATTATGGTTAATTTTAATGTAAAATATGTTCACTATTCCATTATAAATCTTAAAAGAAAAAAAACAATATTTGATGATGTATCTGTCCAGCTTGGGTTGGTTGCGATTATTACATCAGTGTCTGTCCGTGAGCACATTGAACAGCAATCTCGCTGTAAAGGTGCTTAACTCTGCAGCTTCGGTCGAAGGATTGATTGAGGCATGCTGTAACCTCCTGTTGCTCCCAGCACCGTCTCTCTTTACTCCTAATTTGGAGAGGGTTCTATTGCAACTAGGCTTATACTCTCGAGAGCTTGGACTTCGTCTTATTGGTCTTTTATTGAACAACAGGTCTACTCCTTTTTTCCAAGGTACTGCTTCTCTCTTTCGGGAACGATTCCCAATTCTCTTTATGTATTATTTCTTAATCTAAGTTGCAAATTTTGTTCAGGTGCTGTGACTACACAAGAGACATCGACCGTTCAGTTGGTCGTTGAATTACTCCAACAACTTTGTTCCATTCAGGATTCGTGCACAGAAGCTCGTATGGTCGCGGTGCTTTCGTGGCTTCAGGCATCCGCTTTGAATGGAATCTCTCGGCCCACCAGTGGTCCTAACGCGATCAGTCCGCCCGCTGTGTACATTCATTGCGTGTCTTCCATTATATGGAAAGCCCATCAACAACAGAATTTGAATTATGACTTGCAAGCCCTCTTAACAGACGAGCTTTTCAAGTAAGCGACTCCTCGTGTTTTACAATCTTTCTTGGTACAGTTTAATGAAAAGTATCCTTCTTTACAGTGCTTTGTACCGGTGGACCTTGACTTTGGATACAGGTTCAGCTTTGAAACAGGCGATAGATTCCGCCCTCTGCGCGTTCTGCTACGTGAGACCAACGCTGTTCCCTCTACTACTCCAAAGAGTACGAATCTTGGTGCCTAATATGGCGACGGATCACTCTGCATCCATATCGGATGATTGCAAGGAAAGGGAAGGGCAAATTGATGATAAAAAGAGCGAAATTACTGGCGAGGAATGGTACTGTCGTTACGTACTGTGTGAATACAAGCGATTGAACTTGACAGAGGGACAATTGCTTACCGTCGCTGCTGCTGCGCGATCTCCGCCAGGTATTCAGCAGCTGATCGATTCTGGACTTCCTGCTCTGTTGATGGCGTCCATTACTGGTAAGTTGTTACAGTATTTTCACCAGAAGATTCTATTTTGCTAACTAGATTTTTTGGACAGATTTTTGTAACTTGGAGGAGTCAAGACGGCAACAGCAACAGAGTAGAAGATCGTCGTCTGACGACTGTTGTCCGAGTAATTCGATGGCAGGTTCTAGCCTAACGGATAATGATAAAGCTGGCGAAACTTCTATGCAAACGAATAATCACTTTGGTCAGTGCATACACGCGTTTTGAAGATTCATCATTTCTACAGATTTTGAGGATGGAATGAATAACATGGTCGTTGTTGCTTAGGTGGTCTGTGCCTGACGGATCCAGAAAGTATAGCGATGGTATTGGAATTCCTGACGCTCGTGTGTTCGGAGGGTAGAATGCGGGATTGGTTGGGAAAAGAGGGCTGTGGGTTTTGGTTACCCCTTCTTTCTCTCCTTAGCAGTCGACCTATAGAAAATCCATCTGTGTCTTCTTCAAGGTAGAACAAAAGCTAACTTAAAAAATAAATTGAATGCTGAAAACGTCTATTCTTTACAGGTGTTCCAAAACAAATATTTCATACTCCTCGCTGGAGAGTGCCATGATTAAATTTTTATCTCGTTGTTGTTGGTGCCATCTTGAGAATCAAAAGCTATTGGCTGAATTATTGACAGATGTAATTTCTCAACAACGAACAACGTCTAGTAAGTCTTCACCTACTTTTTAAAGTCAACATCGTGTACATTTTGTGTAATAATTCTATATTTTTTCTTTGTATAGATGTTCGATACCTCCATGGAATTTCTGGTTTTACCAGACGATTGATCTTGCAATTGCTCTTGGAAGGTGAAAAAGTGTTGGTCTCCGTAACTTCGGAAGCGCCTATGAAAGTTTCAAATACGGCGGCTAATTACAGTATGCCGTCTATGCCTCCACATCCAGCTCATCCGCTGGGACATTATCATCAGTTGTTGTATATGTCCACGCAGTCAACTGTGGCGGACATATTGCAGCAAGTATCTGGTGAGCATGTCTATATGTCGACGGTCGTGTGTTTTTAAGTGTATATTTTTTTAAGAATCAATTAACCCTACGCGTATCTGTTCAAAGGGACATGGCTTCTTTTGCTGCTACCAAACACGTACAAGGGTAACGAAGCTGGATCGACCAACAATCGATCCAGGGAGCTCTGGGAGTCCGGCATGGCCTTTATAGTAGATACTCTTAGCGTAGCCGCGGGAAACACAGCAAAAGATAAGAGAGCTAAGGAGGCGTCTAATAGATCACAAGCTCGTGCTCCTACTGTGAGAAAGTCACGATTAAATTTTGGTAAGTTGCTTTAGTGGCACCCATCTTTGACAAAAATGCTAACTAAAATTTTCATCTGTAGAGGGAACTTCGAATGCTACCAAACCGACGAGCAATAACGTGCAACAGAATCCTGGTAGTTCCACTAATCAACAGTATTTGATCCATTCGTCGCGTCCGAACACTCCGTTGCCGCCTCGATTGACCATTGCTCAGCTTCTAGCCATCGCGGAGGACAGTGGGATATCGTTGTCAGAGCCTTGCTTGCATCTCATGTTACGTCAACGTAATAAAGATTCGACAGGTATTATTATTGTTATTTCTAGATGAAACTGATTCATTAAAGAGGTGTGTATCGTTTACAACTATATTTTATATTTTTCAGAGGACCTAGCGAAACAAAACGACATCGAGTTACTAAATTATAGAAGCATAGAGAGTTCGTTGGGCGTGTTTAGCGCCGGAGGTGGTTTAGCGGTATTGGCACGTCATCTGCCATTGATCTATCCGGATTCTAGAAGGCCGCCGCCTGTGGCGGAGAAGTCTCCGCCGCCAGAGCAAACGTACGAAGACTGGGTAGAATTGGAGGACAACGACAACATGTACGAGCTGCTGGAAGTAGGTGGGGCCAACTCGTCCACGCAAACGTCGTCTCCGGCTCCCTATGTGCCTCCACATTCTCTCGCTGCCTTCGGTCTCTTTCTCAGACTTCCTGGTTACGCGGAAGTGTTGTTGAGACACCGAAAACGAGCACAGTGTCTGTTACGTCTCGCTCTGGGCGTGTCCGACGATGGCGAAGGCGGAGACGTTTTAACGTCGCCGTGGGCCGCCTCGTTACCAACGCTGCCGTTCCAAGTTCTGAGACAGGTACTCGATGCCACGCCGCCAACCACCGACGACGGTCTCCTTCTGCGTAAGACCACCATCGAAGTGGGCGCCATGCTTCTCCTACTGAACTGCCTGGCTATATTCACACATCAGACAAACCAGAACGAGAATTCTGAACAGAAAGGGAGCGGTGGTCAGGGCGAGGCTGGTCGAAGCGACGAAAACTCGCATTTGTACTGGGCGAAGGGTACTGGGTTCGGTACTGGTTCCACTCAACAGTCGTGGAACGTCGAACAAGCCTTGCTGCGACAGAAATCCGAGGAAGAGCACGTTACAGTATTATTGCAGGTCCTGGCGAGTTATATCGGACCGGGTGGCCAGAAACAAAGAGAACTGCCATCGCCTTTTCCCGATCTACTTGCTCTCTCGTGTCTGCTTCCCGCCTTGTCCTCGTATTTAAGAAACGACTCGGTGCTGGACATGGCCAGGCACATTCCTTTGTACCGTGCAGTGCTGCAATTGCTCAGAGCCATGGCTCGTTCGAATCAGTTGGCGCCCCTTTTACTACCAAAAGGAGGGGGAAAATCTGGCGAACCGTCCGTTGTGTCTCTTCTGTCGAGTATGAGGGTGTGTGTGGACACATACGTCCATAAGATAAATCGCACCAGAGGCAACAAGTCCAAGACATTGTTCAAGTACCCAGACGACACTGAGCAGGACGAGGGCCTGGCGACATTGATCCCTGACATTCAAGAAAGTGCTACCATAGTGCAGAACTCCACCGCCAGGTTGTCAGGCATCGAAGAAGAGCTGCCAGGACCCAGCCCCGCTGGCCCTGAGTTACCTCTTCGTTCGGTTGAACAACGATATTTAGAGGTTATGAAGAATCTACAGTTTGGTAAGATGATTCTGGGTCCTTTGGATAAGATAGTTCGACGTTTTGAAAATGTTACAACTAGCTTCTTCGTTGCAGATACGTACGAAATGATTGCTGAGAATCCAGAGTCAAGTGGATATAAGTTTGCCGTTTCGTACCATTTTGAGTCGACCATGAGGGCAGCGGGCGAAAGAAGTCATCCCACTCGGGTCAAGAGACTGGCACAGGAGGCTGTTACGCTTTCCACTGCTTTACCTTTGTCATATAGTAGTAGCGTTTTCGTTAGGTGTGACACGGACAGATTAGACGTTATGAAGGTACTTGTAGCGTTTGAATATGCGTAATTAGTAACGAGTAAGCGTATTGTTTCAACGTTAAATGTTTCTTTATCTAGGTGCTGATAACAGGCCCGGCAGAAACGCCATACGCGAACGGGTGTTTCGAGTTTGACGTATACTTCCCACCGGATTACCCTAACAGCCCGATGTTAATTAACCTAGAAACTACTGGTCGTCACACCGTGCGATTCAACCCAAATCTCTACAACGATGGAAAGGTCTGTCTGAGCGTGTTGAATACGTGGCATGGTCGCCCCGAGGAAAAGTGGAATGCACATACTAGTAGTTTCCTTCAGGTAACTAGGATTAAAAGAGACGATTAATTTGGCTACGTTATCATGAAACTTTAATCGAAATTTATCTCGAAAACAGGTCTTAGTGTCGATACAGTCACTGATCCTAGTATCGGAGCCCTATTTCAACGAACCTGGATACGAACGGTCACGAGGCACGACGAGCGGAGCTCAATCTAGTCAAGAGTACAACGCGAACATTTGTCAGGCTACTGCCAAGTGGGCCATGCTCGATCAAATTCGCAATCCTTGTCCCTGCTTCAAGGAGGTAACCGTCGCGGTGTACATGTCATATAACTCTCTGAACAACTACCTTTGTACTCATACGCAATTCTTCATTCTGCAGATAATACACACTCACTTTTGGATAAAGAGACACGAAATCGTTGCACAATTAGAGGGGTGGATAAGGGATATGGAGATGCATGGATCGGATCGCAGATTCGGGCGCACTCTATCCCTGAACGCTTTAGCTTTAAGGGTAAGTGATGCAGAGTATAGCGTTTCACTCCATCGACTAATAGATACACCAAAAACGAAAATTTATATTTGCGTCCATGTTTGTTCAGAGACACTATAGATTATTGAGAGAAGAGTTGAACAAACTGCCAACTCCCGAGGGTTTGGAGGACTTGGTAGAGCCGCTCGCATCTCCAGGCTCGCCTATCGAACTATCCGGCACCCCGGGTATACCGAACTCGCCACCGACGTCGACGGTTCCCCCGGTCGCCACACTTTCCACGCCGATGAGCAACTCGATCGTTTCCATGAACAACGCCAGTGCCAGCAATCACGTACACCACGACATCGATACGGACGTTGAGATGGAGAAGATGGTTTCAAAAGTGTGTGAATAGCTACAGGATGTTAATAGACATTGTTGGACATTTTGAAAAGTCTATATTGTTTGTGTTATGACGGACAAATAACGGACTGACCGAAGGCGGAACGAAGATCCTAGTATCTTGTCGAATTTCAGATGATTGACGGATAACGAGTAGAATGAAAGCTTACGGTAACTTTTTGGTTGAACAAATGATCATGGAAGAGGAAGATCGGTGAGAATGTCTGAATATATACGTGTGTGTATATGCATGCGTGTGTGTATGTTATGAGAGAGAATATAAAAGAAGAGGGAGGATGATATATAATGCATATGCACGAAAGTAAAAGAGAGGAAACGGAGAGATTGTATCGGATGGAAATGAAGAGGTAAGAATCAGTCGATGATTATAAAGCCAGTATGAATGTGACAAACTCATACGTAGTAGGTACTATCTGTGGCTACTGCTATGCTATATGTATGCTGCATTCTACTACTTCGTATTACTATAAGTAACAACTGTTATTCGATATTTATTATACGTGTTCCTCGTTTACGTAGCCGGTAACCACCCCCTACTCGCAATGCGACCGATCTTAAACAACGCGTTTGTCAGCGAAGGAGACGATTTCAAGGTAACACAAAACTGTACGGAGCAACGATACGAAATTTCTTTATTTACACGAGCGAACGGAAAATGACACTCTACCAATGCACAGGTAGATCGACGCGAATCGGAGTACTTCTGTTGAACGTTCCAATTTCGTTACTATTGTCAATTACGTTCAGATCTTTTCTTCCAGTTTTTCTTTTTTTATTGTAAATTTATCTTTTTCGTTTTCTTTTCTTTTTTATTTATCGCAAATCGTCTCAACCGTTTAATTCAACGTCGCATTGCATCCGACTTGCGAGTAGAAAACGACGCAGAAAATTGCTCCATAATGCATGATGCAGTTAGCACTTGATACGTGTGTGCGCAGTGTGATTTAATATTTAGCGTGTCGGTATCTATTACGGTCCGCACTGTATTTTTTACGAGAAATAATAGTTGGACGCGTTCGGCTTGAAATACGATCGCCTATCTTTCAACAGCGAATTTCTTTTGACAAATTTATCGGGAGAACAAGACGTTTTACGAAGTAGTCTTTAAACAAAAAAATAAATAAATAAATAAAAACAAAAAAAGAAAGAAGAATCGAATCAAATTTACGACCTCCGTTCAAGCGACGATACAGTTTTGTTCTCTTCGAAACATTTTTCGTTTCTCTATAACACGTGCATCTTTGTTTCAATTGAAATAGTGCTGATCAAAGGCGGATGCAAAAGGAAAGGTTGTACCAGGTCCGATGATTTCTCGCAGAGAAAAGAGCAAACACTGGACATACGGATTATATCCGAGACGTTTCATTTGACACGATAACAAACGGGAACTGATTAAATATATCGATGACGCAGCGATTCTTTCAACCGTCGCGGACACAGGATGCAACGACTGACGGATTGCTGTCGTACAACTAGTATTCCCCTTTGTCTGTCAGCGACTAATTACGGTTAGCTGTGAAATTCCTGGTTGAATCGCGTCCCACCAGTATCAATGATCGTTCTTTCTGTAAATAATCGTCACACGAATAATTGTACCGCATTACAAGTAAATGTTTGTAATTCCGAAGTAACTGGATAAAAATGCTCCGATGTAACGTATACTATTGCATGGATTCCTAAGCAATTGAACAAAGCGAAAACACGTAACATGATGTACGTGACAGGAGAACGTGTTAATAGTTATTTATAATAAACGAATATTACCACGCCATCACGGGTGAGCTTTATTTATCACCGTCTTACCTGTAAGAGGTAATCCATATCTAATCGAACGTTAGACTCGATTAGACCTAGTCCAAACCAAACTATATAATACTATTTCTAACTAGTTGAATTCTACGAGGTTCAAGACTTTCTGAGTCTTGCATAATTTCGACATTAGAGACCCTTTATATATGCATTATATTTCTACGCTTTTTTTTTTTAAACGCCGAAAGAATAAATGTAAAATCCATTCGAGTATTTCCCGCAAGATATACGATGGTAATTTTACAGATTCTCCAGGTATGAACGTGGCGTGATTTATGTTGAATCCCGTTTGCTGGAAATTAGAAAAATGGGGAGTCTTCCGGTCAATTCGCAGGCCAATTTGTCACGAGTAAACCTATACCCGTTCGTACCAAAGTAGAAAATCATTTTTCACCGTACTTTCGTACAGCTCCCATATGTCGACCCCCTCGCGGAATATTAAATTTTCAGAAATTTCGCGAAAAAGTCGAGCGCTGGAGATGTAGGTTGCTTTGAACGAGACGCGGTACTAGGATCTCGATACGTTTTAGTTTTATATGTAAACGAAATCTACCTATCATCCCTATAAATATTCAAATGTAAAATTGTCTCGAATACTCGTCAACGAATCGGTAGAAGGCAGTTGCGCGCATCATTAATTAATTATATTTTCAATCAATTGATAAATCAATCGCGAAACTAATTGCAGTTCTTATTTCCGAAGTAGAGAAAAGTTGATTTTCGAGATAAGGATTGTTCCCTTGGAGCAACATTTCGTTAAGCAAAGAGACTGCGTCTGCACCTGAACGCCTATCGCGACTTGGTTCTAATGGCCTGCTCGTTTACGTCTATTACGAGCGTCTCTAATTGACGCCTATGTATTCCGATTGCCATCTCACAGTAAATGCTCAAGACGCGTTGGCGTTATCGGGCTTTATCCAGCGACGAGCTTGCACCGCTTGCAAAGTTACATTTTCGATGCAGCGATTCGAAAGGAAAATTTCCTCTGCGAAATTACAGGTGCTTTTCCAGTCAGGTGTTCAAGCTGGAGATCGATGGAAAGAGGTAGGTTTGATTTCATGAATTCTCTATAAGTTCAAATGGTCAATTTTTAAGAATGCCTTAGTAATGGTCTCTATATTAGTCTGTTAATTAGGTATAAGGCGTAATTATGCTTTGATCGATGCTGAGAAGAAGAATACAGCGACAGGATATCGAGGTACGCACGTGCAACCGATGGTCCGATTTATAACGTTACTAGCCGTATCGCTGGCGTGAAATTTCATCTGTAACACAATGCTGAACGAATATGGCACTTTCTATATTAAACAGTGCCACGTGCAGTTGACCAGTTGGTGCAGGCACGCGTAGAGTGTGACTCAACTCGCATGCATACAGGCATGATCCTCAATCTACAACAAATTTTGTTTCCTATAACAAAAGATTTCTCAGCTGAATTTCAATAGTCTCAAGCGACTCATCCGTTCATTTGATCGAATCGAATAAAGCGTTGTAAACGTGTCCTGCACTAAATTTTAATTAGTGATAGATCTGGCGACCACGTATTCGTGGAATGACGAACGACTCTTGCATTATCGATGGTCAAACCCCGATAAAATCTGTTTTATATGTTCGAGTCCGTTTCGAAGCAGTAAATTTTGAAGTAGTCGAGTCTTTCGACGCAAGTTGCTAACTTTAGCGTACTCGTACTTTATGCGCACGGTCGTTCATGATTTACGTTCTGGACTTTCAGGAGCTTATTGCAGAACCTTTGTAAATTCCGGACTAAACATCTGTAGTTTGCACGATAAATCAAAGCTGACCACTAGGATCGTAGGAAAGCGTCGATGCTACGTGACGCACAATGCAAGCTCGCGGTGAGCGTAATAGGTGCGTTTTGAAAGGCCGTCGCGTCGCATCGAGGAGTGATCGAGTAGCTTAAGCGATCCAGGCTGCGTCAGATGCAGGTGCTTCGTTAATTATCCTCTGGATCTAACTACGTCCTTGCTCCGTTCGATGACAATTCAAGGATGGCGATTAGCTGAAACAAAATAGTAAGAGTTACTTTAACTTTCTTCGAGCTCGGTATAATTACTGTTTTAGGTGAAAAGAAAACCGAAGCGCACGTGGTTCGATTTAGCTTTTACAAGGCGAGGACTGTCAAGCGAGCGTGTTACACGCAAGCGTTGCCGACAAAAGACTGATTAGCCGGGCGCTCGCACGACGATTCCCGATTCCTGGAATCTTCCAGAAATTCCTTTGTTCTGTCAGGCTGTTTAAAGGCGACATGTTTATAGTTCGAGCAACCGCAGCCGACGTCCTGAGAGTCGAAATCATCGGCTGCTCGAACAGCCTTTTTAAAATGCCTAACGAGGCGTTCCTAGCGAAAACGATCGCGTCAGCTTAAATTGACGTTCCGTGCGATGTTTTATCTTAAATCGATGGTTGAATTACGAGGTAGTGGAGAAGAGAAAGGGGAGAAACGGAGAAAGACAAAAAGGGAGGAGGGACGAGAGATTCTTCCCCGTCGAGGAATCGACGATCGCCGTCAGGGTAGTTCGAGACTGTTTTTGTCGGATTTTAATCGCTTCGGAGTGGTAACGCCTATCCGAAATGGGATTACCCGAAAGCCTCCCGTTCAAGCGCGGCCGCTTGTAAATGGGATAGAATATTCGTGGTTGTAGTCAGCCAACGAATGCTAACTTTTTAATGGCTTCCGAGCGGAATTAATATCGGTACATTTTACCGGCGTTACGCTCCGTTAAGTAAACAATCGTCGCGTAAATATCTGCGTTACGCGGGAAATACCGTTCCCCCGACTTTCCTGCAGCCTCCACCCCCTCGTCGCTTTCCCCTGACATCGAACGAGTTTTCAATGTGCAACGTTGGGCGGAAATTTAAAAACGATAAACGTCCAGGCAGAAACGATTTCGATGTAAATAAACTAGGTAAATATCGCGAAACTTCACAAATATCCAATTCGCTACGAAAAATACAATTTACCATTGGCAGTATCTCATCGTTACCCTCTGTCAGTCCTGTCTTCAAATATCTAACTTGGTTTTTACTTTTTCAGGTTCCCCCTTCGCGATCTCTTGGTCTTCCACCTTCTTCTTCGACCACAGAGACAAACACCTTTTCTTCTTGATAATCCTCGACCGACCTGTAAACAAAAAATTCGTTGGCAGTTTTTTGGCGTCGAAATCATTTGCCAGGGACACCGTTGAGTACAGAGAGCCATAGAACAAGAAGCACGACGATTCCTCGCGCGGTGGGTGTAAGAAATGCTGGACACGCGTATTTACGCGAAACACGAACCATGAATTTTCCTCCAAAGCGTGGTCGTCCTTTGTTACAGAGTTTTCAACTGGAAGTTGAGCAGAGGGGGTTCTCAAGTTTTTGGTCTCTAGAAAAACAAATGGTAATGATATTTCATAGAATGATGAAAATTGCATCTGTTTCGTCGTTTTGGAGTGAATTTCCTCGTTATCATATTTTCATAAAAATGTCTACTTTTTGGATGCGTGAAACCCTATCGTCATAGAGCGAAGGAAAAAGAAAAGTTCGGAAACCACGAAGACGATGTAACGGACTTGGCGGGTGTCGATGGGCAGCGCCGTTAATTGCAACGTCTCGCCTAATTGCTCGAAACGTCCGCAAATGCCCCGGAGACTCGACTTTTCCGCCTCTTGTCCACCACCGCGGGAATTGAACCTTTTAAATCGAGTTCTGTTGCCTTTTATCCGCCGCCCCAGGGCTGGCGTCCGTCATTGATTCGTTTATTTATCGCACTCTGACGAAAGACGCGACATCACGGACGAAACGCGTAAACTGGAATCAATTTCATTTTCCTGATCCAATCCCTTGCGGAAATTCTACTTGTGCGCTGTATTTCCCAGAAATGTCAAGAACCTTTAACGAAGTTCGAGTACCAGCATTTTTCCTTGAAATTAATTAACAATGAATAAGGTTTCGTTTAAGTTTTTCTTTATTTTAGACGATAGAGGAAGCGTCTAATTGTTTCAGGATCTAATTGATCCTCCCGAAGATTCGTTTAAAACATTCTCAACTATATTACAAGAAACTAATATAAAGGTGGTCGACCTCTGTGAAAGTTCAATGAATAGCAGCATCTCATGTGCGACTTGATTACCAATTAATGAGACTTGATTTTAAGATTTGCCTTCCTTATCTTGATCTTCGTGTGTGATCTGAAACCTAGAGCCGCTAAAATCTTGCTAACGTGAACCAACACCTGTTTCAGATTGCCCTGGACGCTCTCACCTTCCATCGTCGTCGATGATCGCGAGTGTTTTTCATCGATCTGGATAGATCGTAAAATTTAACGACGACGTCACGACTGACAATTTCATTAAGATTCCCTGGCAACGTCCCTTTCCGTGGGTCTCGTTAACGCCATCGCTGGAAATTGCTAGTTGCACGGCACGAAGTGCGCGCAGAGTAATTGCATCGTCGCCAGCATTGCGACAGACGCTCTGGTCCACTCTTTGAGCATCCCGAAGTTAGATGGGTCGTTAGTCGGAAGTGGAGTAACCGGAAGTTAGCCGACCCGTCAAGACGAGCCCGGTAGAACTTCGGCAGAACAGAATGTTCTTTGTTCGAGTCTCCTGTATACTCCTCGTTTGCTCCATTTAACGCATCGCTGGACCATGGTGACGCATCCGAGGAGAGCGCATCTTCAAGCGTTGAAATATGTGTTCCTCTGACAACCATCCCTCTCATCAGCTTCCGAACTTCTGAATCGCTCGGGTTCCATTAATGCCCATACCTGTAATTGCTCCTGGAACCTTGGAACTTGGAACGCTTTCCCCTGGCAGCTCCTGTTTACTTATGTTTTGGTATTTCTCACAGAGAAGAATTTTTGCACGGTCCGAAGGGACGTTTCTTAAACTTCTACCGCTTCGAGACGAGTGTTTAAAGTAGTTGCGATAATTTCTTTCCAAACGTTCGATCGTAAGTTTGTCGTATTAATTAGTTTTTATGTTTTGATTGTAGTTGCCTCGTCGCTGTAGCTAGGAATTTCTGCTGCTCGAAGCCAAGCGCCTTCTCGAAGCAAATCCACGGAAAAGGAAATCTGTCAGCGCGAGTAAATCTCGCACGAAATTAAATCCGTTTCACGCGTGCGCAAGGTACGATATCGGTGGCCACGAACAGCGAACAGGGGATTTGTGTCCGTGGGATTTCGAAAATCTATTGGACCCGGATAGAAGGGGGGTTTGCACGTTGCACGAGTAACCGCGGAAAGTGGCGAACGGCATCGCTCCCTGGAAACTTTTCTATTTAGTTCGAAACTCTCGGTTGGACTCGGTTCCTTCCGGTTGTCGTGGCTCCTTTGCATTTAACGAGGACCCACTGAATATTCAGAAATACCGCGACGCCCGCTTCCGTGTACACGCTTCGAGGAATCCCCTCAAAAAACTGGGTCGTTTCATCGTTTTCTTAATTAGCATCCCTCGAACGTCCTTTCTCTTCGTCCCGGGGTTATTATTCCTCCGCGACCAAAATTAAAGAAGAGGAATATCGAGGATGCGCTTGTTTAGCCCGACTTGGATTTATTCGCGTTTCCTCGTTCAATGTTCTTATCCCTGGATAGCTATGGTAGATACGAGACCATAGCGAGTAAAAAGACCTCGGCAATAACTAACGTTAGGTGAAAATCTCAACCATCCTCCGGATATAAATTTTTCTTTTTATGCCATCATCAGGATGAAAGCAGCTTTTCCAGGTGTTTATGAAGCTTTCGACTCACTTGTACTAAGCTCTTACTCTCTATAGCTATACTATTTACCAAACAACTGAGTTGATTGTACGGCAGAGTATATTGATTCCTAAGTCGTTTCCAATGGGCCACTAAACGAGTTCCGTTCGGCTTCTTCGGTGGACAGCTAGAAACACAGAGGCTAGTTTGTCGGCCAGTCATGCGCCAGGGGCGGAAATATTCGTCCCTGGCGTAGCGCATTCCGAAAGTTGGATGGATCGGCTAGACATAGGGTCGAAATAAGCCGGAAGTTGTGGATACCGGGGTTGCCGCGATAGGAGAAGTTACGTAGCAGCGAAGTAACTTCGTCCTATCCTGGCCACCTCGTTTAACGCACCCTGTGTGTGTCTGTGTGTACGTGAGAGTTGATGTATAATTAGTTCCGCCCGAAACCCCTTCTTCGACCCGTTTCAACCTAAATACGTGTCTAACTCGGGCATGTTTGTTTGTGCGCGCGCGCATGTCCGGCGTGCACACGTGTATCCCGCTGTCCAGTTACGTTTTCATACGTTTATTAATGCCCTCGCGGAAATTGCCTAAGCTACCTCGTCAGGCTCGCAGGGGATGTTTGGTGAAATGTTTTCATCGGTTCGAGATCGGCTATTGATCGTTTAATAATAATGTCACGATGAATTTTCCAGTTTTTAGGCGTTGGACTCGATTGGTTTATTTCAAACAGTCAACTGTAACGGGATAGGGTCATCAGAAATTCTCGCTCCATGTAGGTGGAATTATTGGGATCGAGACAGAGTAATAGACTATAGAAATTCCTAGGGAAACATTGATTCAGGGGTGAAATCGTTGATCGCAGTAGTCGCGTATGGATTTAGTCAGCCAGTAGCGTTACTCGCGCTTTGTTAGACAGTAGATTACGTGCCGTACATAGCCAGACATTTGGGCCATGGAAAGCAACTGGTTACTAATGACGTACCACTGATAGCTGTATTAATTAAATTGCGCCATAGGCAGACTGGGTCGTACAGTATAGAGAACGCATTTACTGGGTGAGCCATTCCGAACAGATCAGCTAAATTAATGGTGTTTCGATAGCTTTGATGTATCTAGAGCAACATCTTTATTTACTTTATACTAGATACTAGAGACTTTATACTAGAGCGAGGACAGCAATAATAGTTGTGGTAATTGTCGAATGCCTCCAGTTCGACATTGCCGATGATCGTTGAAATATCTCGGCGTGTTCAGAGTGATTTTTGACCCGGTTGGTCGTCCGTAAGCGAAATTAATTTGGGCTCAAGGCGGGAAGGACGTTTGCCAGCGGGGGTTGTTTCATCGGAGATCGCGCGGTGTGCACGGGATGAATTTTGCGGGCAGGGAAACAATGTCGAAGGTTCAACAGATACCCCCGGTGACTATTGCGGTCGCGATAATGGCCCGACAATGGCCAGCCGACGAATTTCGATAAATTCTGTTTGCGTGACGCGTGGCTAAAACACGACAGTTATTGTACGATAATAAAGCGATTAAAAGAGTATCTGTCTGTACACGGTGGAATGGATCGATCATACACTGTATCATTTCGCGTGTGTCAATTAAATTCATTCGATTCGGACCATCCTGTTTGTTTGCACTTTTCGCGGTATTATTCAACGATAAAGCCAATAGTTATCCCCGATTACATGGTTACGTGAAAAATTATTCGAGAATAATATTCGGAAGTTTGTTTTCGTGATATATGTTTCTCTGATCCGGAGCCTGTTTCTTTTCGTTTTTATACTAGCATCGATATCGCCTCGAATATTATTAACGTTCTTTTTTAACGCTAATGGTGACGAAGAGCATGTTACTCACAGGCCATTTATTCCAGCGCATCCAGCGTCGGTTCGAACGACGCATTATCGAAAACGAGGTCGTAAAGAACCACGTCGCAGAAAATGATAAGCCCAAGATGCTGCTCGGGGGCACCATTTTTCTTCGATAAATACATACACAGAATATTTAACGATCTCATAAGGGAATGAAGCTAGCAGAGCAACCCTCTAGTCGGTCTGTAACTCCGGTTGCCGCCTGTCAGGGGCATCTTACTCGCGCCTACCAGCAGGCATCCAGCTAGTTAGTCTGTAGCTGCGGTTGCCTAGCGCAGGGAAGAGCCCCTGATAGGCGGTAGACAGGATGCGTTACATCTATTGAAAATAAAAACTCCATTTAAAGATTTTAAACAGAATGTACGTACATACCTCGTATATGTATGTGAGAATCGAATAAATTTGCATGTTTCAGTCGTGTTCTCTTGTCAATGTTCGTGTACTTTCTTCAGGGTGCTTCATTCGTAAAGCGTTCTCCTTTCCAGTTCGTGGGTATCTAATAAATCACCGTTATTGCCTTTGTCGTGCATGAAATATATTACGTTACGAAGCGATCCCTCGCTTCTTTTACTGCCTCGACGCGTATGAGCTGGCTGTCTGTCTTGTTCGCCTGGCCTTCATCAATCTGTTCTTCCGTTCCGCTTCGGCCGCACGGCCATTTTGAACGCGGCAGACGCGCGTCCCGTCGCTTCGATATTAGTTCAGATTTCCGTTTCTTGTCGAACGGTCCTACCAACCCTGCAATTTATGGCCGAAGTTTGCGTGCAAAGTGCTTCGTCGAAACGGGAATTTCCGTGCCATTATCCTTCACTTTCGTCGTGTTATCGTATCGTCGGAGCCGTGTTCCTCTTTTCGATACCTCTCGCAGAAAAACAATAGCTCGAACCACGTCGAACGATCTCGTCGTTTTCCTAAAATAAGGTTAAACGACGCTTTTATATCGTGTAACACGCGTTTTCAACAGGGGAGTTATGCGACGCTCCACAGTGAAATAACGGCGCGAAGTTTCCCTAATTTAATATCGGTGAACAATCGCGAACCGCGCACAAAGCGTGCTGGTAATAATTGCGGCTCATTATTTTCTAATTTGAAATTTCCTATTCCACGGAAGCGCCACTGGCGGGCGACGAGTGGTACTAGGCCAGCGTCGGTTTCGATATGAGAAAACCGCGCCAGTCGAAGCGAGAGGGTAGCATGGGGCGCGGAGCCGTGATTGGTCGAGGCGCGGGTAGCGTGGTGGTGGGAGCACGCGAACCACGGAACCTGCCAGTACGCGCTCAACCGTCACCTCGTGTGGTTTGCGCGTAACCTCGTTAGTTTATTCGGTCTTTCTCGCGATCTGCTCACGTGTCCGTGGATATCGTCGCTTGTTTTCGAACGGTTCTCCCGCGAAGGTGACATGAAGTGATCGAGCTTCGGGCTACCTCGTCACGACAGGAAGCATGGATCGACGCGGTGGCTTCTCCATTTCGATCGCCTGCTTGCTGATCGCCGTTGCTGTCGCCTCTGGTGAGTTGTCACAATCCGTGATTTGTAAAATGAAAGCATAAAATTTCAACAATATATAAGGAAGTAGTGTTTGCCATGTCAAAAAGTTGATTGATTAGCTACTGGTCGGTAAAGTGTAAGTAACCATACACGACAGTTACATCGAAGCTTTCAAAATATTCCACTACTTCGATCAAGGGAAGTAAAGTGTCAAAATTGTTTTGAGGGAAGTTTTTTCGTCGCGTCCAAACACTTTCTTGATCTAGGTTACGCTTTGAGTCAGTTCGTCAAATTCGTATGACGCCAAATCTATACTATAGTCCTCCAATGTGCATGTTGCAAGAATACACAGTAACTCTGCGCGACAACAACGTGTATAATGGTTATAAAAATTGCTCGTCAGCGAATCGTATTTTATTCGAAGCTTGAATTCATATGTTACAAGGGGTTTATTGTTATTGTTCTAACACATGGCATTTTCCGTATAATTTCGCAGAGACATGCACGTCATAATAGTTACTGGATTATTCATAATAGTGACTGCACTTGACTCGCGTAGTCGCATGTTTATTCGCTGACTGAATGGAATACGAAAGTATGACCGAGTCTCGAGGGAGAACTTCTCTCGGAGAAGCACGCTCTCGTTCCGCTCTCTACCGGTTAGTGCAAAAATGGCGCTAAACATAACAAAGACAGAGTCATTAATGGTTAATTCATTTACGAAACGAGTTAAACAGGATCGAATAGAACGATCATTAGTGGTATTATTGAACACGAAAGGAAATTTATTTGCAACTTAACCTCAAAAATCTCGGTAATTAATTAATATTCGAGTTGGTATTACCTTGTTTCTTATAAGAAACAATTGCATCTTGTTAGGTTAAGGTGTACTCTATTTAAAAATAAATACTACAGGATTGCTTCTTACTAATCTTAAAAAAAAAAAAAAAAAAAAAAAAAAATTCAAGAGAGTCACCTTGGTTCCCAGATGCTCTGGCTTTTAGACTCGTGCTCGATGCTTCCGTCTAAAGTTCTCGGAAACATTGTTTATTTGTTGCCATTCCCAAGTATCTCATAATGGGTTTTTGAGCAGGCCTGTAGTTGTCGCGCGTGAGCTTCTCGAAAACAGGCTCTAGAGTTCGACCCGTTAACTCGTAATGCATGTACTCCCCTTTCCGCTCGGTTTCTTTCATTGTCGACTCGTGCCCTCTGCGTAAACACAGAGGCCTGCACGGGACGTAATTCGCTCGACAAAGAGGCGAGCAGTCAGCCAGCCAGCTTACCTCCAAAGTTCGCTGCACACCCCCCCAGGGACCGTGTGTACGCGCATCAGCCTATCCCTGCGCTCTCGACCCGTTGAATTTAACGAACCGACGCTGTTCAACCCTTACCCGTTCCAGATAATTATCGAGGTGGTCCCGCGGTTGACACATCGCTGGGAAACCCTTCAACCTTGACTCAACAGCTTGCTCTGTCTCTTGTTTCTTTAACGTAATGATATAACTTAGGAATTTTTATAGGTAGATAGAACGCAACCTCCTAGGCGATGTGTAGCAACGGTTGCCTGCTACTAGGCGGTGTGTGGCAACGGTTGCCTGCTACTAGGCGCTATGCAACAACGGTTGCTTGCTATTAGGCGCAGGTGCGCCTGATAAGCGGCAACTGTCTTTACATGCTCTCTGGATAACCAGAGAGACCAATAGAAAAATCTTGTTGTTAATACAACGAACTCGTTAAACACTCTATTCAGTCTTCAGTTTCGTACTCCATATCGCAGCGTAAATTCTTCTGGCAGTATCTAATCGTGGATCTGTCACAAAATCAATGCTACATAGTTCTGTTCTGGAGTTCGGCACGCTCAGGCGAATGTATCGGTAAATAGTGGAAAGTTCCGGCAGGTATAGCAGGCATCACCGAGTTTGCGAATCCTAATGGCACGCCACAAGTTCTGCTCCGCCCCTCTCTGATTAGTCGACGGCGCCTGAAATCCTTATGTTTACAAGACAGTTTGTAATTAGGTTCGGTCTATTTGTGCAAATGAAATCAACATTCGAGTTGATGCCTGAACTCGAATGCTCGCGAGTTGTGTTTCTCACCCTGTCGTGGGAGTTAAGAATGTTTGACGAACTAGTTACACGTTTTTTTTTCTCGCCTATAACGAGATCCTTTCTCTGGAACTAATTCTTTTGGAGTCGAATAAGATTTCTGCAATGTTCCAAATTAATAAAAATAACTGAAACGTTATTCGAGGAAACAAAAAATATCTCGTTAAGCTGTATGAACTTTGCTTCATTTTCACCAATTTGCATTTCGATCCAGTCGTTGTATCCCTCGAAAGAAAATTGTCGAGTATCCGCAACTTTCGGTCCTAGATACCAGACCCCTTTAAAGAGACTCGGGAACTTTCGACACGCTAATTTACCGAAATTATAATAAATATCGTCGGGAAGTTTTCCGATCTTCCGGTATGCAGCGGAGTTTCCTAATTGGCCGATCGAGACGAGACCCTCGTTAACTGGAGCAGAGTTGCGAACCCGGAGAAACAATGCTCTCGCTTTCTGGAACGAGAGACGGGCTCAACGAGCCAATGTGGAATCCTCGCGACTGTTAATTATCGATATCGCGCACTCCACGCGAGAAGAGACGCGTAGCCTCGCTATTTCATCGCCGAGAAAAATTGAAAGACAAAATTTCACGTAATGGATGTCGTTGATATCAGATAACATTCTAAATGTGACGCGAAATTTGAGCGAATAGAATATTTTAATTTCGTTGAAACGAAGCATTTTATTTTATTGGCTTGATCGTACGAAGATATTTATCTTGCCTCCTAACAGAGACCCCTGCGCCTAGTAGCAGGCAACCTGTTAATTAAATCACAGCTTCCCTATCTACCAGACTCTATCTCTTGAAATTGCTCCCTTCTTTTTAATCAAGTATTTCTGCTAATTCACAACGGTTAGGTTCGTTCCATTCCAAGTACGAATTTCCCATCTCGCCACTAACTTTTGCTGCTTGAATTAAAGCGAATCGTCCCCGCCAAGGTACGTCGACTCGGTGTTATTATAATCACGCATAGTAGTACCGCGTTGTTTACTTACAATTTAATTACTTTGGGAACCGATATAAATCACCATCTCGGCCGAGTAATCTTGGAGTGACTCGGGCTCTGCTGGATGTCGTGGTAACTTGTAGCTTCGATGAAATTCGCTCACGGCTTCTGTGGAGATCGCTTCCGGTATTAATTATGACTCGTATTAAACTGCTTTCAGACGCAGCGCATATTGCTTCCCATTCCTTCTCGGATAAACAATTCAATTTTCCGCGGAACACGTGAAACTTACTTGTTGGATCAGCTCTATTGGTTATAGCATTAATTCTCAGGGATGCAAGGCTGATGACTTGCGGGGTAACTTGGGTTCGGTTTAAAAGTGACGTAGTATCCAACGATCCGTATTTTCATTGAATTAAAAAAATCGATATCAAGATTAAATCCGGACTAGTTAGAAAATTTCAACTGTACTTGATTCTGTTTCGCGATTTTCGCGGCCTCGTTTAACCGTAAAGCACTAATGTGCACAGGCCAGGTAACAGGGGCCACGCTATCCTAGATGGTGTAATTGGACGATGAAGTTGAGCGTATGCGGGCCCGTGGCTTTTAATTGGATTACTAGATTACTCTTCGATTTCGCTATCGGTAACGGCAGTTAATTGGCTTCGACGAGCAAAAATGCGTCACAGTGTCCTGTTCGCGCCTACGCTCCCAAATAAATCGATCCTCGCCAGCGGTCTTCCATCGGCGGAATCGATTCCGATCCCGCGACGAGGCTAGGGGGTTTCACTCCGCGATTGGGCAAATATTTGTTGACGCGGCATATTGAAAGAAGCATTATTGTATATTTTTCGTCCCCATTTCCGTCACTTTCCCCCTTTTCTGCTCTAAAGTTTTCAGAGGCTTTCAAAATACGACAGAAACGTTCTTTGTCTTCGAATAGGATTCGAGAAGAACGATATCGGATAAACGCATATATTTTTCGTCCTTTTAGCGTAACAAAAAATTGCTCAAATACAGTTTCGTTCATATTACAGTAGTATGAGAACGAAGGGAGGAGAGTCGAAAATTTCCTGGCTTGCGTATTGTGTGAAGTTTTGTAATAAATTATCTTTCTAATGTTACATAATACGATGGTACATGATTGATCGAAACTAATAATAACAGATACTAAGACGGGTTAAAATAAATAAAGTAGGATACGGGTCGAAGTGAACCATTCGATTCCAACCTGAATTCGTCGGGTGTATATGTGTTAGTGGAACAGCGGGGTGATTTGTCGAGGTCCGGGACGAATCAGTCTTTGACAAACGCGTTACGTATCGACGTCTGGCGGAAAGAATTTTAAACTGCAGGATCGTCGTTGGGAAAGTTTCAAGAAAATTGGAGGCTGATAGCTCGGAATCCGTTTCCACGTGAAATATCGGGCTCCGAGGATTAAACGTCCGAACAGAGTAAATTTATCGACGTGGCCCGCCAGGAATAACTGAACGAGTTCTCTTGATTCACTCTCATTTCTCCGTACGGTTGATGCGAATTTATCGCGCTACACGTCTCGCGATTCCACCTACGTGCCAGGTACAAATTTTCGTTAAGTGTACCTGCGCGATTCCTTCTCGCGCTTAACCGTCGCACGTTGCTTCCACGGTACTTCTTACGAGTTTTCAGCGACGGTCTTATTACTGTCGCTCGTCCGGAGGCTTGGGTCCGTGGAATTAGGAGGGCACGGTGGCGATTCGAAGCTTTTTTTGGAAATTTAGAAAGGATCCGTTGGAATATGAGACGTTGGTTTGAAAACTTGAGGCGTTATTTTGAAATCTGAGACGTTGGTTTTAAATTCAACACGTTTCGAAACTTAAAACGTTGTGTCAAAGTCTGAAACATTGTTTGAAATCGTGAAACGTTGTTTCGAAACCTGGGATATTCTATTGACACTTGGCATTATTCTTTGAAACAACGTCGAGGCTTCTATCAAGCAATTCCAAGAACGATAAGGCCAGCTTTACTGGAACGTTACGCGAAACGAATCGAATATCTGTCAGTCACACTGACAACGCTCGTTTCCCAAATATTCTGTGCTTTGAGATTCCGGATTAATTTCGCTATAGGTGTGTAATCAAACGTAATTGGACCGTTTCGTATGATCAAATTGAACGGGCAAACGTAATTTTGATAACGCTGGTCACGCATTAATATTTCGGTTGCGTTTTCACTGCCATTGCAGCTTGAAAGAAATTGTTAATAACAAAGAGGATCATTAGTCATTTGAATTTATACCTAATGAGCTGTTTGAAGGAATTATTGAACACCGGAACGTTTCACGCTCTCGTTTGATAGTAGGTGTCAGTGACCTCTTGTTTTAGTTCTTGTTTCATTTTATCCATTAGTTTCGCTTGACTGTTTGACTTTGGAGTTGAATTTCAAACAAAGTGAAATCCATTACTAAACAAGCTTACATTCAATGCTTTAGAATTCGAAGCTTTAGAATTCTGTTTAACAGATCCTAATAAATCGTATCCAATTTATTTGTTTAAAATGAAAATCAAAACCAGAATCTCAAAGTCTACTTTTCGGAAACCTTTAATATACCGCTTCTTGAAAAGTCTTATTCGAAATACTCGCGATTAGAAAAGCTCTCGAGCATCGCCTTATCCAGAAGGGCGAAATAAACATCCCCGTTAGTTTTGTGGCTGCGGTGGTCTACTCTGAAACGAATTTCGACACGGATGGTTCGGTGTAACGTCCGTTCCATCTTGTTCACCGTGGACCGAGGAAAAAAGGGGCGGCTGAAATTCGCGTTCGACGTAATTGGGCCGCAGCCTTTCGCGAGATCGAACCGTCTTTGGGAGAAAAGGTATCCCAGCGGAGCCTGGCTTTAATCTCTTAGCCAAGGAGTGTTTCTGTCTCGAATGGAAATCCCCCGAGCGTCTCCGCTATTCCACGGGATACCAGGCACCGTCCCGAAGAACTAAACCCGGAAATGAAATTAGATTTGCAAAGTAGCGAGTCGAAGGCGCGGACGGGGCTTCCATCCTCTCGGGGGTTCTCATGATAAGTGAAAAAAAAAAGAAAGAAGGGGAGAGATCGATTAATCTGTTCTTCCGGCTTGTTTCGCTGGCCTGGATTACCGTTCTCGCAATTAATTCCTCGCCAAGTTGATTCGAGGGTAAATACTTTTGTAAGGGACTCGGTTCGTCAAGGGGTTGGAGCGCGGAAGGTCAAAGGTAAATTTTTCTTCTATTTTTTTTTCCGGCATCAAAATGTCGCCTTTAGGGAATATTTGGAGCTCTTGGGAAGGTCGCGGAATGTTGAGAATTATGCCAGTTATGATTTTAGGAAGAAAGGTCGCGTTCTATCTTGAAACTATATTTTCTTACAGCGTATACGACGTAACTCGCCGAGTTTTCTTTTTAACTTCGATACATCTTTTTCTCGCGCGCGTTAAATAGCCAAGTTTTCCATACGATTTCGAAACTGTATTTTTGCAGACCGGCGCGTCAAAATTAGAATTTCCAATTTTTCCCCATTCTCCACCCCCACTCGCCAAGCTACTATTTTTCGAACCTGTGCGATATTTTTTTTTTTTTTTGTTTCAGACCATCCAATTTTGTCTATTGTTTGAATTCGAACGCGTCGCTTATCCTGAATTTCGGTTAAGGTTTTCTTACGTTTCTAAATGTCTAGATACGGAGAGGGAAACAATTTTCATCTCGTGATATCCGTTCGGATTGCTCGAACAAAAATAATTCGCGTTTCGGTTCGTTACCTTTCCCCTGCCTTTATTCGCGGAGCATCCGAGGCTGCAGGCGAGCTGCAATATCCATTTCGAGATTCCTGGGCGCCCGGTATATTTTCCAGGAACGATATCAACGGCAAAATCGGTTGGAAAATTCGATACACCTTCTTACGTTCCTCTGTTTTCTTGCCTCTGCGTCGCGCGCTGGACGCGAATCGTGTTTCTCGTATGAAAATCGTGGAACTTTTGATCGAAACGAGATAAACCGGAAATTCTTGCGGGACCGTGCAGGCGAATACCTCCGTGATAAGGGAAAAATATAGGGCAGGAGGTGAAGGAATTTTCCAGTACGGGAGAAAAACATAACAAGTCACCGTAGAGAATTCGTTCGTGGTTCTCTCGAAAACTATGAAATCTAGATCAGGTCAGCAGATGGATTCAGAATTGGAAGATCAGAATCGAAAAAAATTATGTTTTTAGGGAATTTCCATATCTACTGTAGAGTATTATTATCTAAGTAATTCGAGGCTATTTTTCTCCTTTAACATCCAGGAAAATTGTTCAGAGTTTCCTCCCAGTTTCCACCAGATTTCTCGAGGAATCTCGGTTTAAATAAAGACCCAACGCCTGTCGGGAGAGTCGCGCCGCGAAAGGAACGAACGACGAGTGGATACTGGAAACGTTCACGTTCGTCTTCGATCTCCAAAATTTCTTCCCACGAGAATTCCGTCGATGGAATACCAAGCGACGGAAACGTGTCATCGTGTCGCAGCCTGGAGACGTTTCGTATTATCCTTCGCGTGTCACTTTCCGTACACAAGGAAACCGGTAATCCTCGTCGCTGTCTCGAGTCATTCCCAACCCAGACGCCAGAATGTCGTCGTAGCGATGCTCGCGGGCTTCCTTCGAAATTACATCTGCCGGGACGGGGATGCTTCGAACGGGAACGAAAGCGACACGTTTACAACGTTACTCGAACGACTGCATCTCGCGAATTTAGCGCATCGATGCACCGCTCTCTGACATTTTCTCGGAACGATCGTCCACTTGATACCTCCGACTTCATTCCTTCGAATACCGTATGTTACGTTTTCGCGAAAGTAATCTTTTTCTAGAAACGTGTAACATTGTGTTGCAGTAACTGATTAGCAAGCCTTACGGTATTAACTTTACGTCGGTACGAATCGAAAAGTCCTTTTTCATTTCTCAATCAAGGGCTTCGTTATCGAGATACAAGCATTCGAAGTTTATGCACGCGTGAGGTGGTGTGCGCATGTGTCACAGCGCGGTCAGCTGACTGCGATGTAAAATGATGCGCGCCAGCAGTTACGCCATCAAACTCGAATAG
This sequence comes from Hylaeus volcanicus, assembly GCF_026283585.1. Lineage (NCBI taxonomy): Eukaryota > Metazoa > Arthropoda > Insecta > Hymenoptera > Colletidae > Hylaeus > Hylaeus volcanicus. The sequence continues at coordinate 21,808,851 of NC_071982.1, read as the reverse complement.
CTTCCATTTTCCTAACTAGGCGTCAGACTGCAAAATGATACAGGACTTTTCGATTATATTTTGCTGAAAGAATTCGCCCTGAGAAAGTCGCACTGTCTCGTCGTCTCCTTAGGGACCTGACTCACTGAATCACACAAAGTACAATAAGATCTCTAAGTCGTCGTCGTTGCGATGCTCTCGAGCTTCCCTTTAAATTACGTCTGTGAAGGAACAAAAGGGACAAGTTGAGAACATTACCCGAACGAGTGCATCTCGCGAGTCGAGTGCACGGTTCGCGAGTTTAGTCGTTGCCTCTCTGCAATTCCAATTTAATTCCAATTTTTCCGAACGTTCTACTTTATAGGTGCCTATAAAGGTCCCTTTCAGCACGCCAAAGGCCTTCGAAGCGTCTCGTTCGAAGGGAGTCATTGTTCCGGAAGTTAGTTCGCAGATGCTCTTCGATCGCTTCAGCTCGTACACAAGTTCAGGATATTACAAGACGATACGTCCCTGTGTCGCTTCGTTTATCCCGCGTTCTCGCCACTGTGCACTGGTACGATTACAAGTTGCGCGACGGGGAAGTTTCTCACCTTTGTCGCGATACGACGCAACTAAATTGCGAGTTAGCTTGGAATTATGGCGGGGTAATATGACGGAACAACATTTTCGTTGGCTCAAAGACGTAAACGAGGACTTTGCGCGGCTTGCCGAACTCCTGAATTACTACTGTCCACGCTCAGATTTTCGACGATAAATAAATCGTTATCACAAAGTTCCCGGCTCAACTTCCGCGAACGCGTAGCCATCGATCAGCCAAGAAGACATACAAGAATCCTAGGTTGGCGTTCGAGTCTTCGCCCTTTGTTAACGTGGAAGCGGTATTCGCGCCTTTCAGCGTGGAATTACAGAAAACGGTTAGCTCGTCGAAGACAAACGGTTCCCGACGATATCCATTCGCCGTCTCCTCGGTCGAAAAGTAAGATTAACGGTGAACGGGGAAACCCGTAACGATGGCGTCGCTCGGCGGCGTCAGTTTCGTGCAATTTTTGCGAAACGCGGAGAGCTTGGAGTCCAGGAAGAAATGACCTCGAAACAATCGCCCGAGGCGGTGTTTGTTCCGGGCTGCCTTGGCCAAATGTCAAATTCAAGGGTTCGCGAGAGAAGAGGAGCAGCCTGGGCGAGGCGAGGAGCGAAACAAATGACGCGTAGAAAAGCGAGACAGAGACGAACGGTTCCAAGGACCATGCGACGTCGACACGCTCGGCGGAGGTCGAAGGATCGATAAATACCGTGGCTCCTTACCAAAGCAGGCCGAACGACTGTTTTCTTCGCGACACACTGTCGTGACCCGGTTTCCTCGCCTAGGTGTCCATGGGAACCGCTGTGGGCCGACCAATCCTCGACTTGTATCAGTCGAAACTGCCAGCTGACCTTTGACGTTCCCAGACTGATGATTCCCTCTATAGTTTGTAACGCAGGATGATGTATATCGCAGTTACAGTACTGCTGTAGTTCCGCTGTGATCCTTTGAAAGTAACCGCGACGATTCGTCGACTGTACGCTGCGTACGCTAAAAAATGTTGATGGGTAAGGATCCGGTACCTCTAAAAGTGTATGCAAATACACCCTCTTGGGATGCGCGTGGAATAAATTGAGCCAGCGTGCCTTTTTGGTAAGATAAAAGGATCGTGTGTAAACAAAACCACTATTTTGGGGGCACGTCGAGTCGCGAGAATAAAGTCGGCGATTTTCGCGTTAGCGGATCCGCCGATCGAGAAGTCGAACGGAGGGGATTTCGCACAGCGAGGAAAACATCGGTTTATCTCTGATAAAATTCAATCGCCTTTTGTTCCCGCCCGACTGTTGACGCGAAACGAGGAGAGCGCGATAAACTCAGACCGACGAAAGAACTTACTTTCGAGCCGTTAACTCTTGGCGTCCCAACCTCATTTTATTTTGAGCGAACCAAGCTCTGGGACCCCGTACGTTCCATCGTCTGTACCATGGTGCAACGTGTCGGCCCAAATTTTCGACGTATATTTATATTACTAGTTTAAATTCGACAAAAATAAGTTTCAGTAAAAAGGGGTCGCCTAGTATCAAACAGCCATCGCTTCGTAGTTTCCATCGGAAACTTGCTTTTACCGTCTTCTATTTCAAGGGTTCCTTCGCAGCTTTCGAATTTAACTAATTGCACTTTCAATCCTGGCTCGCGTTTGAAATAACGTCCGTCGTGTGTTCGCGTGCGCTTTCACCGACGAGGGGACACGGTGCCGTTCCTTTTTTTCAAACATTTTTCTCCCTTTCTTCGCCCAGAGTCTGAGACTCCATCGTCCCAGAAGCGATTTCTTTTCTCCTTTTCCTTTCTTCTTTTGCGAATTACCGCGCGATCCTTTCAGTTTCACGTCCTCCTCGGCGTTGCGTCCCTTTCGCGTTCTCGTCTTCCTGTTCCCTCTCGCGTTCGCGTCGGATGGCTCCGACAAGATCGAAGGGAAAGGACAGAGAGAGAGAGAGAGAGAGAGAGAGCTCCCGAGCCGCGGTGATTTATCTTAGGAGGAAACTCGTTCCAATCATGTCGGCCTTCGACGTCCTCCCTCTTATCAGAGTTCTTCCCTCGGATCTTTTTCATCCCTCAGACTCGTCGACGTGGATAGAGACACGTCCCCGTTACTCCGGAGAAATTCGTGTTTCCTCCTTTGCAATATTCGTCGAGGTATTTCGCGAGAGCTTTCAGAAGCAAGGACGGACACTCGAAACTAGTCGAAGCTTCCCAAACACCGCGGAATACAATAATTTTCGTCGTTGATCTCGTCTTTGCGCCAAGATAAAGTTATTGCGAAACAAAGTCTTGTTGGAGAAGCAATTCTAAGGAAATTGTGCATGCAACGCGGTGCATTGATGATTAATGGACATAGGTGGAGCAGCCGTCACTGCTCATGGCGTCACAGGCCCAGTGGAGGCTCTTCGTTGATTGACGCGTAGCTCTGATTCGTCTGCTTTTGATCGTTTGCTTATGAATGACAGGCACAAACAAACGACGAGCAGCCGTCATTGTACGTGAAACGCCATAAGCAGTGACGGCTGATCGTTTTATAGCTAAACCGTGTTTACCTAATGCACCCTGTTACCTAGCTCTCCTCTATCGTATTCACGGGGCTAGATGAAGGCATAAAAATTTGAGACAAGCGCAACGGCAACTGGCAGTTTACTCTGTAGATCCAGAGTGATCGTAAATTCCGTGTCACGGTTCTCGTAGCGACGGCTAAGGGTCCATAAGCACGAAGCGTCGTCGGTTTCGTGAAATTCCTGGATCTATGCACAGAAGGGCAGCGAGTAACCGCAAACGCGATTCTCGTAAGCTAGGATCCGAGAATGCGTCTATCCCGGCTACTCGAACGACTCCCTGGTCGGTAGAGGTCCTGGTCGGTCCGGATTACAGGGGGTAGCTTGCATCAGCGTTAAAAGCTAATGGACCAGGGTCCTTTGAAGGCAGAGCCAAGGCCGGCAGACAGCGGCCGCTTAGCCGAACCTCTCGAGAGACATTCTTGCCGAGGGAGTGCATCGGACCGTTCGTAAAAAGATTACCCACCCGATGAGGAGCCACGCTGGTAACAATTAACGTTCGACGTGACGAGGGAAAGTGAGAGAGAGAAAGGAGAGGAGAGGATGAAGGTACGGAGGATCGATATACGGGTGAATCGGAGAAGGCGCTTAAAGGGGACTTTGTTGGAAATTCGATCTTGTTCAACGAGACGGGGAATTAACTTCCCGTCGAATGAAATCGGAGATTGGCCCCTCTCTCTCTCTTTTTTTTTAAGAAATAAAAAGAATCCATGAAAAATCGTGAAACGGGTTGCGCGCACGGGAATCGGCGGGCTAATTGAATTTGCTTTTTGAGATGGAAATCAGGAGCCAGGAACATGTGGATTGCGTAATAAAAATTCCTGGGGGACTCGGCGTCTACCGAATCCGTGACTGTTCGAGGATCGATCGTATACGAGATTGCTAGACGCGAGAAGCGCGGCCAATATCGAGGATGAGGCGAGTGATTCCATGGAGTCGTTATTATCATTTTTATTGGTATTATTAGTAGCCTAGGGAGTCTTCGAAGAATTTCCTTGGGATTCGTTAGGCTAGTTTCGGTTATGCACGGGGAGTTGTCTTTTAGCTTTCCAACATGATTTTTCTCTTGCGAGAATAAAATTTCCTTAACTCTGACGAATCAAGTGCGCTCGCGAGACTCGTATTCTCTGCTTTCGACGTAGTTTGACCCGCGAGCTTGGCTTTCGCTGGTGATTCGAACTAAAAGTTTTTCCATCGACGCAACAGAATCGCGTGAACGAGCCCCAGGTATCGAGAACATCACGGTGGCTGTCGATGGGACACGTTCCACGAGGTCTTTGTTAAAAGTTTGCGTAGCGTGTCGACTCCTTGTAACTCGCGGTCGAGCTCGCGGGACCATGAAGCGCGACAGGTCGATAAATCAGGGTGAAAACAGCCCCGAGAAGGAGAGAGGAAGACTCGGCGAACTGTCCTTTGTATAAATAGACGTCTGTTGGCTTGCTACCCCGGCTGGAACGTCGCTGGAAATTTATCAGCTAGGCGCTATCCTCTTAGCTTCTTCATCGTCGCATTTTCATCGCTTTCCAATTTCTTTTGCTCTTCCTTGTTAATCCTATTCGCGAAAGAAGGGAGGCAAGTGGTCTTTGAATCGGACTTTTCGGATTTTTCATCTCTTTGGTAGGTTTAGGAAACAGGGAAATATATTTACGTACATTTAGATTAGTTTCAATTACTCTTGACTTGTAAAAACAAAAAAGTAATATCGAGAGCAAGTTTTCCTTGGCAATCTTCTTCTCGGCCTGCGTGCAATCGATACTTTCAGAACCGAGGGAATACACTTATATTTAAATCGCTTTACATTCTCTCCACTTTACAAGAAAAACATGGAGACACCGAATCCCAAAGTGCCCAACCGCCTAAGCCATAGCTTATCTAGCTTACCTTTAAATTCAGCTTTGCATATAGTAGCAACTGTGGCCTATACAGGATGTCGTAAGAGTGCCTAATAATTCCTAATGACTGACTAACATGGGGGAGCATACCATGCTTGAAATCGTTTTCCAAAGGCGCTATAGTACAACTTGAATTATTACGGAAAATCGGAGCCAGGAATTCGTGGAATAATCGAGGTAACCAATGCAATGAATAGCAGCCCCACTTAGCGTATCCCCACTGCTTATGGTCCAGGCGTAGCGACTCTAACCTTACTTGTTGCTTAGCGATTATCCTCCCTCCACGTGCACCGAACAAACCTGCTGTGCATTAATTGAGGTTGCTATAAATCGAGGTTCCACTGTATTTCTGTCGAATCGACCGCATTTCCGTTACCGTGTCGTCCTTTTGTACAATTTTTAGCGTTGATCGATGACGCTCTCGATCGAACATTAATGACAACGCGAAGAGAGGAATATGTTCGTTTATATTAATTCCAGAACGTTATCGCGTCCCGATGCAACGTTACATCAATATTTGAGCGCCGTAATGTGATCGCAATGATTATTAATTATAAAGTGGAACACGTTTCGTCCATATTCCATTGTTCGTACTAAATAAATTATTACTCGGGTTACTTTCATTCTACGGAAACATTGATCGCAGGCATCGCTGATACGTGGAAAAAGCATTCGAGGAATCGACATTAATTGCAGCGAGTTGTACATTGCAGCATTAATTATTCGAGCAGTGTTGAAAGGGTAGCGCTGTTAAAGGGGTGTGTTAGTTTGTTTACTTGGTAGTCCATTGGTAGTCCTTGGTAGTGCTTTGAGCTAGTTGCAGTAGATATAGATCTCTAAACGTAAGAAGTGACTGTGTCTTCGCTCCACGTTCAGACATCCCTAAATCCAGACTTTACGATACCCACCAGAAACACAACACCACCAGGAGTCTATCTCGAAAATCGAGCGTAGCCAAAAGCAAGAGTGTAGCGGTATCGGCAAGAACACGGTGGATCAACCGCGGGATTTTCCAAGCGTTTAACCGGCGGTAGTAATCGAACGTAATGATCACGAGACGACGATAAGAAGGAATTCCCGGGGGATTGGAGAGGCGTTAGCAACGGGGCGGAAGGCTATGCCGAGCACGGTGGTTGAACGGTCAGAAGAACGCCGCCAACGTCGCCAACCCCTCGCTAAGGGGTGGTAAAGCCACGAAATCCCCAACGACTCTCCGCTCGACCCGTCAACTTCTCGTTCCGCGTTTCTTTCAACACGTTCCACGCTAGCTGCTTTCGATTCCTACCGTGCCCGAGGATATTGCCACTCAAAATTTTACGAATACGCAACGTCGTTGCTCTCCGTCTGTCGTAAACCCTGCTACCTTTCGTCTCTACAGAAACTTTCTGGCCAGTTTTCGTTGGTGATTTTTCTTATTTTTCCCCTCGAGCAGCCTGCCACCCCGAGAAAAACCAACGAGTTTTATGTTTCCGGCGCGCTAACGAAAACCGGAGACGGTTTTTAGCCGCGCGATCGCGAAAGTGGGATGGAAAAGTTCCGCGGATCCAGACGCTACCTGTTAAACGCGTATTTTCCGACGCTCGGTTTTCTTCTGGGAATACCCGTTACTGTGGAAGCGTGTAATTACTGTTACACCCAGCCACCCGACCCTCCCACCTCGTCTGCGCTACCGGTCAGTTTATAATTGCAACGCGAATAATTCGTTTCGCAACCGTTGACGCGACTGTTGCTAACAAATTGCTTCTGTCGGGGGATATTGGGGTTCGCTGGTTTAAAGAATGCGAAAGAAGGATTTCGGTGAAAGTTGAACGATTCAGCATAGTTCGCGTCCACCTATATATCCATAAATCTATCGTCCGTGATTGTTCCGAGAGTAGGATTTATTTTCTACTAATCGATCGCAATTTCATTCGCAGAAACAATAGGATTAATGTATGATTAATTACGGCACATTCTACTCTATTCAGTCCTCCCGTCCGTAGTATAATCTAGGAGATTACACCATAATTAATCAGGCTATCCAACTTCTCATCCCGACGCTTATTGTTAGATCTGCGATCACATTTTCATATATACCCTAACAAATATTTAAACGCAGTTAGATTTACGACTTTTGGGTGGTTCGACGCCATACCCTCGCGTCCTTTAATCCCAGTAACTCAAAAATTCCTTCCTCCTGTCGTTCGACATGCAAACCACGGGGATAACGACGCGTAAAAAATGCTCGGAGCTGCATGGCTAAACGTTTCCACGGTGCAATCTCTGCTTTTCGTTCCAGCCACGTTCTCGAAACTCGCGTGGTCGAATTTACGAGGCCGCGAATGTCGTTCCTTCGCGGAACCGACTGCGACCACGAGCATAACGCAGCTCCATAAATTTCACCGCAAACTCGGCGAGCCGTTTCTGCTCCTCGAGGAATGAATCATTTCCCCAGAGTTGGCCGCGAAGAAAACGATTGGCGGTCTCGCGATTCCCAACGCTTTTCGACGCCGACGACTCCGAGCAAGCTCGAGCAAATTTCCCTCTTGGCGGCCGAGGAATTCCCCTCGAATCCGTCCCTCTTCTTATTCGGTCCCTTCCGCTCACGTGGCGTGTCTCGCGACGCGGGAAATTGTTTGGTGCTTTGACAATTCGGGATTTTACTGCGGCCGAGCTTCGTTTGTTCGCGTAGCTGTCTTTTTAGCGCGTTGACTCTCGCGTTGAAACTCGTGAAAATTTCTAGAACGTTGAAATTTTGTTTAGTGAAATTTTTCTAGTTTCTTAATGGAATGTTACGAAGCTTAGCAGTGGAGGAGGCTAAAGATCATGTTTTGCGTCTTTGATTTTCCTCGTTCCTTCTTCTTGCGATTTCCAGTCTTTCCCGACCGCATTCGAGCGAGCAAACATTCCCCCGCGAGAACAACATTCAACCAGTGGTCGTGGGTGGCTGCTAGCTCGCGTGCAACTTCCGCGATGCCTTTCATCCAGCGGTTCTCGAGTTTTTCCAGCCAGTAATCGATATCGATTCAAAAACAAGACGGAATCTCCTTGTGTCTCTTAGTGTCGATAGATCGTTAAATCTTCAACGTGTTCTTCGATCGAATACTCTGTAAAATTTTCTTTTTCGAGTACTCTCTTTGGATTAAAGCCCAAAGCTTCAAGTTCTCCGAACTCGTAAGCGAAGAAAATACACTAAATCCTTGGTATAGTGACTTGTGTTTCATGTATCCCTAATTGACGGAACGTCAATCGAAGCAACGAACCACGAAGAGAAAGATTGGCTCGAAAAAGTCGCTGCCACGGTAAGAGAGCTCGTTAAGGACCATAAGAACCTTTGGAGTCCCCTGATGTCTCGAAGCAACGTCCTTCTCGCCCCGTTCCAATCTGCTGGTTCCCCTGGTGTACGCGACAACGAGATCGATACTCGTTCCCATTTACAATTCGTCATAGAATATTGCGCTCTCGTCACGCCCTCGATCGTGATTGTTATTTCCCCCAAGATTGTATTTGGAACGAAATAGAGGATGATGTCCCCTTCCTCCCTTTCCATACCGTGGAAAACAAAGTTGAAGTGACCTGTCGGATCGATCCTCGTTCCACTGGGAATCGGGATCACGGATAACGAGTCCTCCCCCACCATGAATGTTTTGTTGTTCGACTTTATGAAACAAGGCGGTCAATTAGCCGCTAAGACGATGGAGCTCGATGAAAATCGGCTCAAAGTAACGAGGATAATGTTGTAATTCGATATCGATGATCTGTTTCCTGAAACGAGGCTTTTAAAGGAAGGACGAGCGGGCTGTAAATAAAAAGCGAAAAATGCCTTGAATTTATCGCAAGAATCATACCATTGAATCGACGTTGCTACTTTTGAAACGTAAAGAAGCACCGAGTGCCTCAAAGGTAACGATTAGACGAGGTAAAATCGCGCTTCCACCTCGTGCTCCCGGAAAATCATTCGTTACATATCAAGGAACTTAATAGGGCTAAGTATAGCGCAGAAAGGGATGCTACATTAACGGTATTAAGGGGCAGAGAACGTAGAATGAAAAGTGGTCGGGCGTGGAGCGTAATTGCAAATTCAATAACGGTATATTGCCAGGACCTCGCTTTTATCGAGGGGGGCTCGTTGTAAAAGCTTTCGATGGCACGCGATAATTAGAGTCGAAAGCCCGTGGGGTGAGCGTAAACGGTGAATTGTGTCGCGATTTATGCCGGTTCTTGCAACGTCACCGCGCCAATCCTCTTCGCGAGGCTTACGCGGCCGCGAATGTGTGTCACGTAGCTGCCACCGACAATAGCCCGCGGGTAAATTCCTGTTCGAGGCACGATCGTACTCGTAGACACCTCGAATGTGGGTTCTGGATACTTTTAGTCTCGAAGAATAAAGAGTGCTGACGCGAAATAAACGAAACCCGAAGGGGTTAAGAGCAAGGTATCTAAAGTTGCTAGTACAGGAATCTCATTGGGGCTTCCTTAGGATGCTCTGGATGGCGACATTTTGAACTTTGAGATGCCTGGATCTTAAAGATTTGAATTTTAAAGTTTTGCAACTTAAAGCTTTGGACCTGGAAGCATTGAAACTCAAAGCCATGGAGCTTAAAGCTTTAGACTTTAAGGCCTTAGACCTCAAAGCTTTGGAGCTTAAGGCCTTAGACCTCAAAGCTATGGAGCTTAAAGCCTTGGACATCAAAGCTTTGAATGTTAAAACCTTAAGGGCGAAGCTTCAAGATTTTAAAGATAAGCATTTCACGTAAAATAAAGCACCGTAGAGCAGGGGTTGGTCGGTTTCCGCCGAATTATGGTGAGCCGGTTGTTGTAACTTGGCAGGGATGGAAGTTGGCCACGGATCGAAATATCGATTCGACCCTAGAGGAGGTACTGTCGATCGCGTGACTCGCTCGACGAAACCTGGGAACGTGTTCTATATGGAGAAGGCCTACTTTGATTATTTTCTACCGCTTAACCTCGACCAGCTGAAACTATTCCTTGTCTTGATCGTTAGGTTCTGGTGATCACGAAAATATTCAAAATTATATTATTCCAGATCATAGGTACTCTATAAACTAATTGTTTCCAACCGAATTTCATTAAACTCAGAACCGTGCATTCGCGTTGCGTATCGTTCGGTTTTCTGAGCCGCGTATGAAATATCCATAGTTTGGAAGTTGCTTGAAAAGTAAAGTAGCAGAAAAGTGTATCATTGCTCGTGGGAACGGCGCAGTGTTCTTTGCAGCTGTTTTTCCCGTCGATCAGTAGTCGTTCCTTATTCGCCACGCGAACGGGGGAACAAGCAACCGGTTATTCGTGTCTATTTTCCGCTCAAGAACCTCCCCCTGCCTCGATATCGTGCGCGAAGACATTGCTGGAAAAAATAGCAAGTTTTCCCGCCTGACTAGATAGGGCTCGAAGAAAACCGAGGACACGTAGCTTCGAAAAATGTTCTTCTCCATTCTGGAAAAATGTTTTGCTTACGAGAGGGATCGATGGTAATTGAATCGGTGTGAAAAAAGAGTTTCAGCATTCTTCGAAATAAAATATGGGCGAGCACGCGGAAGTTTAGAGTAACAATAAAGAAAGGAGCTGACTTGTCGAGACGCGAACGTTCGTATCATTTTTCTGGGAGAGTCGTGGCTCGTTTCTGGCAATATTTTCCAGCGCTCTCGAGCTTCCTTCGGGCGAAGTTTCCGCATAACCCGGAGAACGGATACTTTCGTCCCGATAGTTGATGTTACTCCGTTGTTTTTCATTGTTTAGTGGCACGCGACTTCACGGTGTCCCGATTCGTTCGTTTCTATTCAAAATTCTGGTACTAAACGGGAAACTATACAAAAATCGTGGTTTGGTTTGAGGTTCAAAGCTTACGAAAGTCTCTTGAACAAAAAATCGAAGATTAATTATTTTCTCTGTATCGGACCCCAACTAGAATTTCCGTTCGTGAAACTTTAATAAGATCGAGATACCAAAATTGTTTCTACCTTGAACAAAAGTCAGACATGCAACGTTGAGGTTGCAAAGGAGTGCATTATGCACTTATCTTGATCGCGCGGTCAGCTGTCCGACAAATATCCCTCGCTTCTTCCCTGGGGAGGGGGACATAACGTTCGCTTACAGAGAACAGGGAGAAAAATAGACAGAAACGAAAACAAAGAAGGGAAAAAGTGAGGATAGTCTCGGGTGAAAGGTGAATTCACGGGACAGAGGCGCGGGGTTACGTCGGAATAGAAAACGGACCGGCGAACGCGGCGAAGCAACAGCGCCGCGAAAAGGAACAGAGAATACAAAAAGAGAAAAACCACGGTGAAAAAAGAGGGATAAGGAAACAGTGTAGTCATGCGGGGGAGGGGGTAGGAGGGGTAGCGTAGGGGGAGGAAACAGGTCGAGAGAGCTTCCGTTGGAAACTTTATCTCCCAGAAAGTTCCGAGTCACTAGAAAAGTAATTCCGTGGACGATACACGCTCGACGATACGGAGCCAGACGATACACGCTCGACGCTGCGAATCTTTTGCCGGGGTAATGCCGAAGACTGCAGAGGAAAAGCCTTCCGAGGAAAAAAGTTTGTTGCACGGCATTAAGTGGGTTTAAAAAAATTTTCCGCGAGAGAGGAGCCTCGCCTCGCCTCGCCTCGCCTCGCCTCGCTCGTCTCTCTGTGCAAACGGCGCTTCAGTATTCGGCGCGGATTTGCTTTTCATCGGCACCGAAACAAGGGGGTTCCCTTTCGGCTCCCTTCGTGATTAGAGTGCTTAATTAATGCCTTGCCAGCGGATTCGTCCGCTTTGAGAGCGCGCCTCGCCGGCGGTTTATAATGACGTCCGTTGGAACTCGCATTTTTCCTTAACCACGGGGTACAGCTTCCCCAATGAAATTTGAGAGTTTTGACAGCGTCCCTTTGAATTTATCAGGAAATATTCGTAGTATTACAGGAATCGATTCTTCCTAGCAGTATTAAGCACTTGAATTTTAGATATTATTTCGAGTTTATTAGAAAACATACAGAATATTAGGGGAATCAATTCTTCTTACAAATTTAAATAAAAAAGTCCTTTTCAATCTTGCGATAGTTAGTCTTAAAGTTAGTTAGTCTTAAAGTTTGATCATACGGTCAAGCGTTACCCCTGCTTTGGAGCACGCTTGCGCAGTCACGCGATCAGCTGTTTACGATATAAAATAGCTTGCACCAAGAGTCACGTACTCGAATTTCGACTCTTCGTATCTTCCTAACGAAACTTCTGATTGCGACGTGACAAAGGATTTTCCGTCCCTTTTCGAACGACAAGACATCAAAACATTTTTATTACACGGAACGAGTATTTATATCGAGAAGAATAAGGATAATCATTCTTGCGCGAAAGGATGTCAACGGGATGCAAGGGTGGAGGGAGATAACGTAAATGCGTGTTTCGATAATAAAACGTCGGCGTGCATTCATGGCGCAATAAGCTTCCTCAAAATCTGTTGGGGCAAAATGAGTTTCTCGTGCAAATGTGCAACTAAAAGGAAATAGGATGAGGAGGGTGATAGAGAGTCTCGGGGATATTCATCGCCATCAACCGAGATGCAAGCGAATAAATAAGAGAACTCTCGACGATAAAAGTTTATAACTAGCAGACGTCTCGTTCTCCGTTTAATGATCTGTTTTGCCCGTGTCTCGAATATTTACCCCGAATACTTTTCTTCGCGACGAATCGGGCCGAAGATTTTCGAGCGCGTAGGATCGATCTTCTCCGATACTTGAGAAACTTTCGGACCACTCGGCCAGATAGAAAAGGAACCGTACGCCCACGGTTGTCAAGATCGGAGAACCAATGCATTAACGAAATGAGACGTAGAACCGATACACATTTTGCTGCCACGATTTTCTTTCCACTTTTCTTTCTTACGAAACAGTTATGCAAGAAAAATGATCGCGGGATACACCTGCGAGCATGGATCTTCGATATCTTGGCGACTCGGATACGGTTGTCGACGTCTGTAACGGAATGCTTTTCGGATAGCAAATAAAGGAAGTCAGGAAGCTGGTGTCGCAACGAAACGTCCGCGATTCTCCTCCTTTCGAGCGATGGATTTATTAATTGCGCAACGAGACGATTTATGCTCGAGGGACGGGTACGACGGTGGATGCTTTTCACCCTTAGAAATGTTAACGCGTTGATTGCTAGACTAATATTTTTAAAAATTCCTACGAGGAAGTTAGAGACTACTTATTTTCACTGTTTCATTGAAAATTTCATTTGAAAATTTCATTTGAAAATTTTGTTGATTTATTTCCTTTGATATCTCACCTTTAGAATTAATTCTTTTATTTCGCTCGCGAAGAATCTCGTCGCCCGTATACGTACGCGTTGATTTAAAACCCCCCACCTGTACGATACACGTATGCAGATGGCCGACAGGCGTCGAGGGTACCCGTTACACACATCGTTTCGTGCCTCTTCTCTCTCTCTCTCTCTCTTCTTTTTTTATTTCAAGCTTTCTGGCGCAGCCTGGAACGAACGAATATTTTTTCGGGCTATACGAAATTTCCATTAGTCCGTGAATGAACTACGAGGAAAGAGAGAAAAAGAGAGGAAAAACAAGAGAGAAATTGTTCCCGCGCGGCGGGCGTTCTGTATCGCGTATTAATCGGACCGTCTAGGCGTGCCTGGTCGGAAAAATCATACTCCTGCTTTTGGTGCGCTGATTTTCATCGGTCCGCCGTCCAACGGTTTTTCCTTCTCCCACGCTTCAATCCGCGTCGCTCGTATTTCGTTTCACGAGGCTCGAGCTCATTTGCCGCGTTTCTCGCTGTAACCGGAAGTGGCCAGGATCCAGGCGTGAACGACGGTTGAACGCTTCGTTAATGCCGCCATTTTAATGACGACCACCATTTCCGAACGGGGGATGCTTTGTCGCTATACGAACGACATAAATGCTTAAATAGAGTATACTCTGCGCTAGCATGCTCCACTCTATCTGCTTTTCCTCTATCAACGCCTGATGTCTCCATCTCTCAACCCTTCTCCATTTCTGGAGGCGCCACGATAACCGGGAGGGTTTATATCAGAGTCCCTTGTTAGTCTTCGTAAAGCAAACGAGTTTGTTTCTTTTACCGCATTCCGCGACATTGCAGTTTCGGAACTAGGCCAATTTCAGCGTGGAAATCGCCGCAGTCGTAGCATAAATAATTTAGCGGGTAAATTAACCGCGCGAACTTGTAGGAAGAATTCGTTTCCTGGTGGCTGTTAACGCGATTCCAATGCGTTTCTCGTCGTCCTGAGACCGAAAAAGAAAAGTAATTGAACGACATCGCCCCAGCGACGGATGGAGAGAAGTTTCCTAAAGTAAAGCGGAAAGCGGAGTTTCGTAACTAGCTAGAAGGAATTTCCTTTCGTTGGGAGGGTAATCGTCTGGTTTCGATGCCGTCCACGGACACCGTGAAGCGAAAATTGGCGTTGCAGGCGCCTTGGAACGACTACCGTTACCAAAGATTACGCACACAATGGTGTTTCTCCTTTCTTTTTCTGCCGCGGTGTCACGCGAGAACTGCCTTCAGGCGTGCACACGACCCTCAAGGGGTGTAGCGGTGTTTGTAGCTACAGTTAGCAACCCCGAGGTACCCGAGCTAGAGGGAAGAGTTAGATGAGAAGTAAGAGATACTGGAAACAGTATTAAAATAATGCAGGAGTCATGTAAGACGATGACAAGAAGAATGGAAATAAGCTAGTAATAAGTAAGCAGCAGTGTAATAAGTTACGCACTTTAAATAAACGAACAATCAGGCGTGCACGTGACACGGGAATTGAAATATCGCGGGCGTACAGAAAAGTTTCATTGCTGGTGGAAGCGAAGCGAAACATTGGCGGGACGGTTAGGGGAAAAGAGGGGCAAATGGCCTACCTAAATGGCGAGAGCAAAAGCGCTCTCGCCACGAGACGCCTGGTGTTTCGAGGCGAAGCACGTTTGTCTCGCGCGAATAATCTTTAACTATTCCGCGAATCGCTTGCCTAGAAATTGCAACGATTTTCCTCCTGGCGAGTACGTGGCTAGATATTAGTCCATACGGTGTCCTGTTTCGGAAGATTAGATCTACCCCGTATTCCTCGTAGCAGCTCGATAAATCCAAGTCTGTTCACGGTACGTTTCGAATTCTGCAATTTTCGCTAACGTTCCAAGTCCGGCCAGGGGCTCCAATCTCTGCGAACGCTTGTTCGGTTATGAACAAACACCGAAACAGTTTATCTTCTCGTCTCGTTTGCTTCTATTCGCCCTACTGGCTTCCAGCGAAGCATGCTCCTTTGATCACGAAACGAGATCGATTTGCGAATCAGGTACATGACCGATGCATTCCCTCCCTCCACTATTTCTTGCTTTTCCAACGCCGTGAATCATATCGTAATACTCGTTGTCTATCGGTTTTCCAGTACACGTTCGCACAGTTTCCCAGCAACCCCCTCGAAGCCACCCTACCGCGTCCCTCTTTTCCGCGGAAACGTCCATGGAAATATTGAATGGCGTCTCTGGCATTGCTTCTCCATTACGGTCGCTCAAGGTACTTAGGATGGTCTTTGGGTCTTGCGTCTCGGCGTATCCGAGAACCAGAACGTCGAGACGACTCCTCCCGTCCCATCGAAACCCGGACCTCACCCAATGGAAATGGAAAAATATCACCGGGAGCGCGGCGAACCGTGTAACGTATCGAAACGAACAATCCTCTGCATGTATATTTCAATATTTCAGTCTACGTGGATTTTTATTCCGTGTTTCTCCGACTCGCGTTGTAACGGGGTGATTTGTACGCTATTTATCGATTTCGAAGGAAACGGGACATGTCGAACGCGGAGGCCGCATGTGGCTCGTTTCGATCTTTTTATTCCATCTTTCTTGGTCCCTTTCGAAATTCGAAAGCTTTGATTTGCTTCGAACGTGTCACCTTTGCTTTTTATGAATAAATGCATCGATTCGGTTGTAGGATTTCATCGATAGTTCCGGAACTGCGGATTGTTCGAAAGTGCAAACCCGTGTACGTGGCAATGCTCGACTTTTGCTCGATTGCAGTGTGAGAATAAATCATCGTAGTCTGACTATCGAAGTTTGCCATTGGATTCGGAAGTTGGAAGTATTATTTATCGTTTTCGAGAAAGTGTAATGTAAACAGCGAGTGGTGTGCACCGTAGAAATCGAAGGAAAAAGGATCCACGCTTTGTTCCGATCGCTCCTGTTTTATCGATGTCCAAATAGAGTTCGTGCTTCGTCCCGAACACCCACTAATTGCCACGATCACTAATTCTTCTTTTGAAAAATTTCATCGTCGTTAACGACGACAACGATCGATGCGCGAGATCGTCGCATGCTTCCGCGACGTTTTCCAGCGACACTGAAAAGTTGCTGCCCGGAAGTATAGGAGCGAGGTAGTTATTAAGCTACGAAACTCGTTTCGGGCGTTATCCTTTTATTCGTCCGGTTCAAAGGTGAAGATGAAAGGCCTTAATCCGGCCGCCGAGCACGCATGTACTGCATAATAACCGTGTTATAAGGCATAAGGGGGTAGGTTGGCGACGGTGGATTATAGTCCCGAGAGTAAATACTGTTTTGTGCACGGCGGAGCACTAAAAGTCATCTGCAACGTCAGATTTACCGACTCGCTGTATCTCGCGATTAAACGACCGTCGAGTACACGAATATGCTTTGGATTAGAGCGACGCGACGTGGATTACGATCCTTCGAACGATCACGATAAACGAGATCGTGGAGAGGTAGTCGGGAAGGTAACCGAGTCGCCTCCTTTGCATGTTTTTACTAGGATTAGAGCAGAGTATGAATAAGAAATGGTGAAACTTTATTCGAAATTGTATATTTCAAGTACCTACGGCGAATAGGATGAGAGGAGTGATGAATTAATGTCAGTTTTTCCAACGTTCCGTTCTCTTATTCATTTGTCAGGAAATTATCTTCTTGCTTTTGTTAATTTCCATTTTCTTCGGAACTCCCTCAAGAATTTCAAGCTCGTTCCCAGTTTATTTTACGCAGGTTTCTTTTTCTCCGATACAGTAGTAGACTTTTACTTCCTTTGTACATTTATCTATACATCCTCTTACTTTATTCATTTTACACGCGTTTAATTTAATTTCTACGCTACTTCTCATTACAAAGAGTGAACAGGTGGTTACCATACCGCGTGTAGCACCGATAATGGTTTAATTACTGCTCAAAATTAAAAAGCATAAAATCTTTGGAAGCTTACGAATGTAAAGGTAATCGAGAACTTTTTTTGCGATCCGACGAAGGAACTATTCACTCCGGCAACGCGAGATCGTTTACTCTTATTTCCCCTGGAATTTTATTCAAACCAAAACTTTTATTTCGAAGAACTTTCATTTATCTGTTCTCATCAGAATTTACAATGTGAGAATTTTTATTACAAAAGTTCCATTTCCGCTGTTTCACCGGAACTCATTTTAAAACTTTCATAACTGTTACGACGGTGTCCACGGTTAATAACAAAAACTTCCATTTTCGTATTATCAACAAATATAGTGTACCCGCCGTTTGGAATTACGAAAGAGAAAAGAGTTTGGATAGTCGACAGAATAAAAATGATTTCAAACGAGCTAGGTATCTATATCAGACGGAATGCTAGTGGAAAGGTAGGCGATTAGTCGGCCAACGTTAAAAGGGCCTCTGTTTTCTTTTATTAGCAGACGCGGTGACGGAGAAAAAAGGACTATCCAACTCCGACTCGAGACGTTGACAAACATTAGGAAACGTTCCTCGAGATCTCTCGAGATTATTCCTTACCTCAAGGTTCGATACAATCCCTCCAAGGGCGCGATGCGGAAAAAAAGTGCCGTGAAACGTCGCAAAGTCTGCTCGAGGACCGTTTCTCTTCTTTCCCGACGGGTCAAAGGTTGGAATCCGGAGGGGTTGGTCGATTCGCAATATCAAGGGCCGCTCGAGGTGTCCGGGACCATCCAGGATCTCGATGGTCGTCGTGTATCGACTTTCTCTGATCCCCCGGTCGGGATGGCTCCCCTGTGGTCGTTTCATCGCAAATGTTTGCGCGAACGGGCGACGAATCGGCTACAAAGTGGCGTCGTTTTTCTCGCGGGATGCAGCCTCCCGATATTATTGGTCCTCGACGCGAACGAACCTACTTTTATCGGGGTGCAAAAGGTTCCATCCGCCTCCCCCTTGGTCGCTCCGGTTGGGATACGAGCCGACACAAACGACCCGGGTTCTACTCCCTTGCCCCTGACGTCGCCTTTCTGCTACTGTTATCGCGCGCTCCGCCACTTCCGTTCTCTTCGCTTGTTTTTTTTTTCTCCTTTTTTCTTTTTTTATACACCCGGGGATATCGAGAGCTTTTACGCGAGCGAAGAACGTTACCGGGAATACGATACGCGGATCGACGGTGCCAGCTATTGCGGCGGACTCTCCATTATGCGAACATTTATCGAACACACTGCTCGCCCGCCTTTCACATCCTCTTTTCCCTCGAAAACCGTCGAGTCGGCGCGCGTAAATTCACCGTCCACTCTGTTTCGTTGCATCTTTCATACGATTGTCGCGATCGAGGTTAAACACAGATTCTACCAGGACACGTCGAGTGCGTTCAGAAATCTGGCGGCAATTGTTCAGGACGTTGGTCTCGAGCCGTTCGAATCGGAGCGAGTTTAGTGGTTGGGGATTTCGGGGGAAAATGTCGAGGCTGTAGGAAAAGTGTTATCGATCACGGAATGATTATAAAGCCATCGCGATGCAATCGCGATACAATCACAAAGCTATTACAAAGTAATCAAAGGACGATCATGTAGCTGTTACAAAGACATCAAAGGACGATCGCAAAGCAATCGAAAGACTTTCACAAAGTTACCACGGTGGAATCACAAACGAATCCTAAAGCATTCCCAAACGATTCTCAAAAATCAACCCCTCCGCTCCAATTTTCCCGTTCTCCGACTCAATCGGCCACTTCCCGTCGCAGCTCCACAAACGGCATGGAAACATCCCTAAACGACGGTAGCGTAACACTCGCTGAAATAGCATGGAAATCTTGGAAAAGGTATAAGTGCATCGAGATTACGGGGAAGAGGTAACAGAAAATGATGGCCCCCGAGGTCGAGGTTCCTTCGAAATTATCCGACCGTTTTACGGCTCGGCGATTTCGCGAACGCTTGCCGTAAATCAGCGCCAGGGAAACGCATTTTCTCCGGGAGCTTGATAGCCGAGGAAAATTCGTCGGTTTTTCCGCGGCTCGGGTTTCGCGTAAATCACCGAATCACGCCGCGTTTTCCCTCGTCAGACCGCGTTCCACGAGCACGTAGGCGCGCTTATGCGACGCACCACCTGTCGAAGGCGTACAAACAATCGAACGACTTCGGTTTACGATTTCTGCAATGGAGCCTCGCAGATGCTGCAAGAACCTCGCTCCTCGATAATCTCGGTGCTGTAGAAAAGACGACGGGTTGTTGGGAGGAGACCAAAACTAACCCGACTTATTTTAGTAAATATTTAGTCGGTGCTCTTGGAGTTTTTAAATTAAAATTTTATATGAGATAGCTCGTGGATCTTGAAGTAATACGCATGAAATACCTTTGGAGCCTTCGTTTGAAGAGCTGGGGATATTCGTAGATATCAACAGCGTCAGTAGAAATTGCTACAGTAAATTCTGTAAGTTTGTTTCTCGTACCCAAATCTGTCGAAACGAAAACCGTGAAACTCTGAAAGCGAAACGCGGTGATATCGATACCGCGTCGATGGAAGCAACACCGTAGTCGGCTGGCAGATGCCGATGAGGTGAATTTACGCGGCCGGAAACGACGGCTGTAATAAACTGCCGTCATGGTCGAGGCGGAGTTATTTATGGACGGGAGCGCGTCGATCGCGCAGCCCCCGTTTAATTGGCATTAATTAAGTAGAGATCGTAAATCGCGGGGCTGTCGCAGCGGTACAACAGGTTACTCGACCGTCCGGACGGTTTTCCAACAGTGGCTGGTCCAATTCACGAAACGAAGACGAATGGGAAAAGTCTCCTCCCGGGTGGTCGGTTTTCTTCCGTTTCCTTCCTGCCCTTCTCGTTTCTCCACTCGCGACCCTTTAAAGGAAACCCGTCCCCGCGAGGTTCCTCCGAGGATTCTTGGTCGGCTCGAGTCCACCGATCCTCGGACGACAGCCTCGCGCCTCGTTCGTCGCGTCTCGAGCACGCGCTCGGCTTTCCTTCGGTAACGATCCGCCACGACGTGCTGTTTGTCTTCGGGGTATAATTAAACGGCGCAACGTTGCCAGCAAAGTTGTAATTTGGTTTTTACCCCGTCGCGTTTCGGTTTGAGCGACAGTACGTCTGAAGTTTCGCGTGTCGAATTCACTGAGAAAACTTGGCTCGGGCTCCCTTGGAAACAGGACGTATAGTAACACCTTCGAGTCGGTTATCTGTTATTCGAAGTATATCTTTGGGCAAGATCGATTCTTCGCGTTACCGTGAATACAAGCATTCTCTTCCATTTTGCAATCAGCTGACTGAGATAGAAAATCACGCGCGAACGTAACCATTCGTATCTTGGTAACGAAGCCTCGAATTGGAAAACTAAATGACTCGTCGGTCCCTTTTTACATAAAGAATCAACCCAGAAAAATTCATCATCCGGAAATAATTTTTCATGATTGAATCAACAACCACAACCAAGTTCAGATCAATTTGCATTCTCGATACTTGGACGATCTAATAATTAAGAAACTTCCTCGACTGATTCGTAGTGTCATAGTCGATGAACAGGGATTTATCGTTTGCTCGTTCCGCGAGTAACAACTTTCGCGTTTATCATAATTCCACGAGTAACTCCTTCGGAATTCTGGATAAGGTTTGCGCGTCCGTGGTCTGGAACGTGAAACCGAAGACACCCAAGTACCCGAGTCGCTGGCTCGAAGTTTCTAAATGGAAGGAACGCGTCGCCAGGATTAAACCGCGAGAGTAACGAACAACTTGTCGTATTTTCTGACGAAACAACGTGGACTACGCGCAAACTTCTCCCCTCGAATTTGAATATTTTAGGAGAATATCGAGAGGCGAGGAGAAGGAAGCTGTTTCCCTGTACGGGATGCGGACGTGTCCGTACGGACTCGGTGGCAGGGGGAATCGGGTTTGACGCGTTCGACAAGATTGCCGTGCCAAATAGTGTTTCTTATATCGTCGTTTCGATCCGTGCTTGATATTCCGCCCTCGATGCTCCCTTTTTTCGAACAAAACTCGAAATTCAGTTACACCTATCCAAGTGTACGAATTTATTTGCAGAAAATAATTTCACGTTGTTACGCGAACATGTATGCGCAGCCCTTTGTTACATCCAGTTTCGAAGCATGTCCTAATATTTCGATAAAGTCGGATATCGTCATGAATATTTAGTTTTTCGATTTTCGCCCGTTGCCTGCCGCCCTCCACATCGCGGAGCTACGTTTCATTTTTCATTCCGCCTGATAGCTACCGATACGTTCTCTCCTAAAAGACGAGAATGTAAAAATGGAAATGTATCCACCTTCTCGTCTCCTCGCTGTTTCATTTTTGTCTCGGGACGTGAAGTCGATAGTCGGGACGGACTGTTACCGGTGAACGAGCTCCGCTGTTACTCGTACCGACTGTTACCGAACGAAGGGGACTCGAGAAGTTTGATTAAATAATTCCCTTAGAAACTCAAATAGCGCTCGATAACGTGAAACGGGGACGCGCAATCGTATAGTTTTACATTCGGAAAGTTACGGTTCCGTGTCGTGCTTGAAAGAGGCCGTACACTCTGCAATCTCGCAATCTACTTTGCGATTCTCGCGGTACTTTGTTCGCGAGCGTGCTCAGCTCGCGATAGGACCACTGTTTGGATAAGTGGCGCGCCTTTAGGGCTCATCCGCTCCACTGAAACGGAGAATTAAGCTCGCGGGGCTCTTAACGAATAAATAGTCAATTCGCAGAAGCGTTCGATAGACGAAACGATCGCAGAGAAATCGAGAGAGGTTCGAGATCGAGAAGAAAGACGAACAATGACCGAGCATCGTTTCCGCGAGGGCAAAGAGGAACGGAGCGCGGCAGATAGAAATCCTTCTGGCTTGGAGCATAATTTATCGTGGTGCGGCCCACTTAGTCGTGGCCGGGAGTCATTAAGGACGGCCGGGTGGTGGCACGTCAGGAGTTACACACTTTGTCACGGTAAGTTTCTCTGGCGTGGCAATTTTGCTGGTCGCGTCGTGCCGGCTCGATTAAATTACCCTCCGCCGACCATCGTTGTCGTTACTCGTAGTCAGGGTTGGAAGAGGCCCGGGGAAACTTCTCGAGTTACTCTCGTTTGTTCTTTTCGCGGTTCCCGAAGACCACTCCCCGATGAACATCTGTCCTACGACCGAGAGATACTTCCTCTTCGGCCGCAGACAAAGTGGGACTTGGACGAACGAATATAGAGGTCTGCGAAACTTGCTAGGGATCCTCCAGCAGAGTTCCACTCTCGGTTTTGTCGCGTAAAAGAGATTCGGGATACCGTGGACGCGAGGATATAGTCGGACGCGTGTGGAAAGTCGTTTGTAGTGTCGCCAGGAGATACTGCTTGTTTATTTGTGCCTATTTGAACTTTAAAAAGACTGTAAAAAAAGACATTTATTCCTAAATAAACTCGAGTGCAAATTCTCCCAGGATTCTCGCGATTATTTCGACCTATTTTGTGTCTTTGCTTTAATGGACGAGAAGCTTGCGTCTGCAGGATTCGCGAAGCATCCGAACAGTATTTACGACTCGCAATTTCGCGAATAGCGACGTTCAGCAGTGAGTTGCTGTCGATGCATTTGGCGGTTATGAGAGCTCGAGGGATTAGCATAGGTTGGTCCTCTTCCACAGCAGCCATTGCGTCAGACTTTTGCCTGCTCGAGACGTCTTTGGTTCGGGAAATTAGATTTTAATCGAGCTCTTCCGCGAGGACTAATTTCTGTGGAACGAAGCGACTTTTACCTAATCGCTGTTAATCGAATCGCTCCAAGTTTCAGCGCGGATGCTTACGCTGTAACAATGGGCGGTTGGGAATAATGAGAAGATAGTTCAGGATCGTGGATGACTTGAAATTCGGTTCCAGGTTATGCAGTTCTGTTCTCCTTGGTCGAAACGTTCTGTCTCTGGCGTTTCATGGATAATTGCGTTGATCGTACGTTTCCTGCTCGCACACGTATACCAGAAAGTTACTCGTTCTATTGTTTGTATTCGACCAAAGGAGGAGAATATGCCAAGTAGAAGAGCGATAGAAGTATACCCTTATAAAATAAAGAAACAAAAGATATTTAAAAAATGTCTGTCTCTGGAATATCGAAAAATGCTATGGCAAGTAGTCCAACTAGGACAGAGGATGTGTGTGTTTCCAAGGGAAATTTGTTTGCTCCGCGAAAACGGGACGATCGGGTTTATAGTCGGCAGTCTGCTCCGCCGTTTAGCTGGCAATTGGATTTGGACAAGAATTTGATTAAACCGAATTATTGAAAGCGTCTATATGGCCGTTGAGAAAATCCCTCTTTATCCGGTGAAATGAACATCGAGTAAATTAACGGCGAGATCAAGCGGCAGGTTCGAGCAGCTTAAGGCCGAATTTATTGAAAATTGTCGACGTTAAGAGTGCGACATTTCGTGTCAGAAATTTTTGAACGTTTCAACGAGTCCGCGGCTGGACCAGGAGTAGGTCTTTCTCGCGTTTCCACGGTTACAGAGTGGCTGTGGCCATAAATCGTGCCTGACGCAATTAAAACGGGAACGATTAAACGATCCGTCGTGGTAAAGTGGCGATTTTCGAGATCGTAGCTGTTACAAATTTTTTCTGAATATGTCTCCTTCGAAAGGATAAAGAACCAAAAATAGAAATCGAATAGAATTTCTTTCCGTTTCGTTAAGTTAGTTTGACGCCATTTTTCCAGTTCGCGAAACAAATACACGCGCGTTGTAATCGTCCGGGAACCCATTGACAACGCGATAAGCCGAATCTCGTCGCCATTAAATTAACACCGACGACCAGAGTTATTTCCAATTTGCACGAAATCGCGATCGATCTCTGTCGACGATTGCTAGAGGTGACGATCGAACCCGACGAGAGAAGGACGTGGCTAGAGGTGCGCGTAGAAGAATTGCGCGATTCCATCGGTCCACGGTTTATGGTGACCAATTACCAATGCAGTTTGCATTTATAATCCGAATTCCGATAAACTGGCTGCCCGTTGGATTTCACCCGAGTTCCTCCGTTTAATTCGATGTCCTGTTAACGCTTGCCGCGGATAATAATTTCGCTCTTATAAATGCTAATTGACTTATTAAAAGAAGCCACTAATTGTCGTGCAGCCAGTGGAAATTTTTTCTTTGGTGGTCATTTTGAAAGATAGTCTGGCAATATTTTCTTGT
This sequence comes from Hylaeus volcanicus, assembly GCF_026283585.1. Lineage (NCBI taxonomy): Eukaryota > Metazoa > Arthropoda > Insecta > Hymenoptera > Colletidae > Hylaeus > Hylaeus volcanicus. The sequence continues at coordinate 21,784,497 of NC_071982.1, read as the reverse complement.
TATTGCCTGATAGGAAATTAATCGTACACCAAAGAATTGAAAATGATGTAATTTCGTCAGTTATTACACCGTAGAAAGGCGTACTTCCATTACTTACTTTCGTTTGAAAATTACGTAAGTAAAATCGTCCCTGGCACTTGAACTAACCACCCACTCCGCTTGATTCGCTGCTAATGAAATTATATTAAGTCGTCGATCTTCCAGGCGCCCTTAAATACCGTCTTCCGTGTACCAGGAACGGAAATGCAAGGAGGAAGAGCATCGAGAGCAATGCGAAATTCTTTTTCTCGGCACTTTAGCTCCGATCTCTCCTTCCCCTTCCCCTCTTTTTCACCTATCGCAACCGCGATGTAACGGCGGCGAGCGTCCGCCGCGGTAATCTAGTATCAGTCGTAAAGTCTCGTTCGCAAAATTATCGCGACACATTTTTTTCCTCCCCCTGCGTGCAGAAGGGCGAAATACATTTTCCCCGGGGCGTTTCTGGCCGCTTTATTGGGCGCATAATACGCGCCGCTGCTGAATTATTCACGCGCGGTACCGCCACGGTATTGATTCAAATAACTTTGAAGTTCGCATCGCGGCAACTACTTGCCGTCGTGTTTGCCCGTGGCGGTGTGTATGTTTCTTTCGAAAATATTTCACCACGCTCGCGGAGTTTGGAACACGAGCGCTTAACCGGTGTAACGACCCTAAATAATTCCGTGGCAAACCGTCGAACGTGGGCGTATTTTAGAGGTGGATTATTTCATTACTTGATGGATTTTATTGATAGGACCTCTTTACGTTACTTCCAAAGATCCATTCTATCCAATGCCAGTTTATTATTAACGAGTCCGCTATTTTCTACCCTACGCTCTGAGACCATCACGCCGGCCTTTCGTTTCCACCGGAACAGCAACGTGTCAAACTTTATCTCTCCATTTCGGTCTCGTCGAACTTCTCCGCGCGTCCATGAGAGATAGTTATCCGTTTCCGGACAGTCCATCGTGCGTGAAACATTTACCTCCCGGTTTCAGTCAACACAGAAACGGTTTCACCGGTTGGTTCCTAACGAAGTTCCGCCACCGCGGAGCCAATTCTATCGCAAAAATCTTGGTAAGAATCTCTTTGTTTCGACGACTCCGTTGAATGGCCATTTAATTGAACTGTTTGAACGTTGCGAGGCGCAACACACTGTCCGGTTAACAAACATGTCCCATTTTGTTGACCACGCTTCCACTTCACGAATAGCGTTTCGCCTTTAAATGCCATCGTCTCTCGAGATATCTGTGTACTTTGCAACGAAATTGTCGTCTGCGAAACGAACTTTTCTCTCTGTGTTCAATTGTCAGCCGTTGCAGCCCGAACCGTCTATACGCCATTTCAATTTAAAAGCTCGCCTTCGGGGATGCAGCCTGTAAATGCAAATGTTTATTTATCAACGTAACTATTAACTCGTTTGTTGTCTCATCGTATGCTCTGGCTGCAGGTTCGGTGAAATTTGATTTGAAGTCGTTGCGGAGGATATTAATTCGATGCACTGAATCGTGAAAATTGATTTTAAAACGTTTCACTTTAGAAACTTTTTCAAAAACGGGCCAACGGAAACTATAAATTTGATGGGAATGGAAACTCCGCTCTAAACTATTTCTCCGTATTTTTAAAATCATTAATTTACAGGCTTCCGCTAGAATTTTTAAATTATCGCCTCCAGGCAACCAGCGGCGCCACTGGTTCCTCCGGTCCGCGATCTCGCGAAAATAACATCGTGGCTCGAACCAATGAGAAAAAATACAATTTAGTTGGCTCTGATGATATCGCGGATGGTTGTTCTCGGATTCCATTCAGAGTAAATTATCAGAGAATAAACAATATTCCCGGGACAACGTATTCCAGACGGTTGAGTTACGTTACGAGGGAGTGAATCGGATAACCATAGCCAGTCGTTGTGCAGTTCCGGGTTACGGAATCTATCGAATGACTTCTGGCGCCGGGACAATTGGCCAGAGTCCTGGAGAAGCAATCGCTTCCCGCGGAAGCTGCGTAATCACGATAAACACGAATATATTTTTCCCCGGTACGCGGAGAACAGTTCAGAAAGCAATCTCGCGAGGCCGGGCTTCTCATACAATTTTCTGCAGGTATTTTCAATTACCCAATTAATTCTCGCCGTCAGATGCGCCGTCTGAATGGCCGTAATTCGAGCGGCCGTAATTGCGTTACACGGTCACGCATTATACGGGTTTCAGGGTCTCGTTTACATGCTTCGTAATGGGGAAATTAAATTCAGCGCAAACGAACCGCTTACGGAACGTAAAAGTTCCTTTTCAACCCTTTTGCTGACGCGTGTCGCGCGTTTCACGCGTGGGAATAATGGCTTAAGAAGAGTGGAGAGGTGACCTATTTTCGGAAATTTTTAGCTTCAGATCGGAGCTAGGAATCTTTAACCGACATTGAAAAGGAGGAGGTTACTCAATTCGACATGTATATATATATTTTTTTTTTATGCTCGTGGTCGCTAAGTGTTTATTATTTCTTGCTGTATAAGATTACAGCTTTCGAACTTTCATAGATGGTTATACATGGATGAGTTTTGTGCTCCAACGAAAAAGTATATAGGTCCTCTTTAACCTCCGGGTGGTTAGGAGGAGTTATGTCTGGAATGATTACATTTCTCGAGGGTGTACTTACGAGATAAACTGGCTCCATTAATTTGTCTAAACTGAACAAGTTGCGTCTGTTTAAAATAGGTAGGATAAAAAAAAGAAGCAACACACGCTAAATTCTCCCACGTGACACTCAATTTTGCCACCTAATCGTCATCCTGTCCTAAAGGATTCGCTCGTAAACTTTTTATCAGGCTCCTTATACCGCGTGCGCGCCCTTATCTCTACTCGTACCGATGCAATTTTTCATCAGCCCTGGTTACGTTCGTCTGAAGGGAGGTTTCAATTCCACCCTCGTCCGATACTCGCGTTACAACTCTTTCAGCTTAGGGGAAAAGATTCTTAAACGTGAAATCTGGGAATTTTTTCCAAGATTTTCCGCGACTCATGTGAAAAAATTCCCAATTAAAATCACGATCGATGGCAGCTGGGTCACTGGGATCGTGTACGAAGATTTCCGTGGCAACCGTAAGCCAAGGGATTCTTTTCCGACCGGTCCGTTGCTACGTAACGTTGCTACGTGCCGTTTTTCGAGTCACCCTTCTTTCGTCGGTTACGTCTGACAGGAAATTCCTGCAGAATAAGAAATTCCTCATGTTCCTTGCTCGAGAGCAGCGCTTTGTGGCGGGGGATGCTCCCAAAGATGGATCTTGAGTCGAGGAAAGAAGATTTAAAATAATCAAAGGCTACAAAAGTAATCGTCATTGTATCAGGTTGGCCGCGATGCTCGTTCTGATCGCATGGTTCGAATTTGTACGTTAAACTTTTTAGCCGACCTAATACTTGATACTCCTTAACCCCCTCTGGATGCACTTTCGCGACTTTTCATTCGAAATACAGCTTTCTCCGTCCAAAATCTAACGGAACCTCCGCACGAACCGCTTCCAGTGGAACTTTATTTTTGCCCGGCATCGTTGGTGTCAATTTTTGCCAGTCGCGGTGGATGGTCCCAGGCCATCCCACGTTTCGCAGCTGTGTGCATCACGATCTCCTTCAGGAACGCCGGGAATAATTCTCGAATGATGTATCGGTCGTAGCTGGAGGCAAACACGGCACGTTCCACGTCAGTGGATTTAGTTTCATTCCCGTCACGTAGCACGGGAACGGAACGTGAAATAGTAGACTGGTTCAAATGAGACTGTTTTACATGGCCCGCGGAACGATGAACCTAGTTAGCTGCTCCCAGGCGCACTTTGCGACGAGACACCGAGCCGGCAAATCCGCGACGCATTTTCTTTCCCCCACGGGAGAAATCTATTTGCGCGGTCGGAGCTCCCGCGGCCCATTTGCAAATTGCAAAACGCTCCGTGTGAAAGCCTACCCCTCTATCGACTCGCTGGGTAATTAATGGAATACCGGTGCTGCTGCTGTTGCATGCTGGTGGCGCAGTTGATGGATACGTAATGAACTTTCCACCGGTGAGATTGAGTCTATTCTATTGGGAGTCAGTTTCGCGAATGAGATTATAAGATTTATTTCGCTCGGCTCTCTCGATTGGTGCATCGTTGTTTCCAGGAGCGCTGACTCGTCCAGGTTCGGGCGAGACACTCGCGTAATTCGAGTATTTATGGTCCCCCACTTTCATGTTAATTGGCCAAGTACGACGGTTTGTAGAATCGTTGAAGAGGTAAAAATAGTACGTAGTTTTTCCTGGCTGCGATAAGTCGTCGATGAGACGTTGCCTGATGGAAGTCGACTTTCATTTCTGGGATCAAGGTGTGTTCTCTATCTTCTCAAAGCTCGTATAAATACGTACGATATCAAAAGTTTCCTCCGGAACCGGTGGATATCGCGTATGAATAGCATTCGCGGCGAAAGTTGAAAGGTTGAATCGAGGTCTTTCGTGGCTTAGAGCTTTTCTCTACGATGGGGAAGACCTGGATTTAAATCCCCTGGTCCGACGTATCCGCGTTTATCCGTTTTTTTCTTGAGATACAGATACGCGTGGCATCGATAGTTACACGCTGGATTTTAAACAACTTGGTTTATGAACTACTCGCTATTCACCTCATTCGTTGAAATAATATTCTGGGCGAAAGCAGCTCGATGTTCGCGCGGGTTATGGTGTAAAGTCTAATTCGAGATTATCCGTCGCGGAAAAATATCGTATACCAGGGCACACGGGACTTGCGTAACCAAGGGGTGAAACGGAAGAGGAGTCGCGATGAAACACGTAGAGCGCAGCGAGCAAACCACCGCGCGGAATACAAATGCGATCAGTCGCTATCATATTCAGATTACGCCGCGATATATGGATTTGATGCCTCCCAGAGAATTGTCGTATCGATGCAATCTTAAGCGCATTAACGACGTGGCTGGCTCAACGAGTTTCATTTCCATGCAATGTGTAACGAATACGAAACTCTACGTGACTATTATCGCGATGATTCTAATCTTTGACGAGGGATACATATGTAGTTGGAAAGACCTGAAAATTGGTGAAGCACCGTTTTTTGTTTTTTTTTTTTATAACTAGACTAGGGGATGTCCATGCATATTCATATTTTTATAAGCACAGATGAAGAACAGAAACTTAAAGTAAAGCATATTTTTGGTCTTCGTTATGTATATATATATATCGATATATTCTTATGTTATATGTTGCCAGAGCTAGTTTGTAATGTATTATTTGTTTAAAAGTATAGTTTACAAAGCAACCTAGCTCGCTGACCTACAATATGGGTCATTCATCCCACCAGTTTGAGATTAATCTAACCGTAGCCATCGCTTTCGAAATCCTGGTTCCGCGAGAAACGAGTTGAACGTTAACTTTCCGTGGCGTCGCAATTAACTTATCAAACTGTACGACGCAAGTCCCGCGGGATTTGTCGATTACCGTTGTTATCAGCGCGTTCGCGCTGCTGATTAGCGTGACCGTGGAGGGAGTATCGTAACAACGCCATTTTGAATAGCGTATTCGAAACAGTTGGCACTCGTAGTTTCGCCATTTTGGAAGACGGAATCGTAAAATAGACGGTAACGAAAGTACTTACCCGTTTGCATATTAAAGTGTGGTCGTTTCTTCATCAGCGGGTAGCTAGACGACCGCGCTACCGTAGACCAGCAGTTTTTCGCACTTCTCAATTTCCATAATTCTGCATTTTCACCATTCGCGACTCGCCACGCTCGCGTTTCGTCATATATTTTCATACATACGTAATTTAAAATTTTCGCGCCCCTGCTCTCTTGTATCAGACCAACGCGTGGCTTCCTGTGAGAGCTTTCTGTGGCATAATCAAAAGTTATTCTGGAAATTCGTGAACAAATAGATCAATTTCCAGTATTATTATCGACACCTTAATAATTTCCTGTTCCACGTCGAGCGGTAACGAGGTAGGGAAGTTTTCCAGGACCGATAATTGTTGGGAGGGAAGAAGAACGGGAGGAGATTGATCAAAGGCGATCGGTCGCGCGAAAAAGACGGATGAAACTTTATCCTGAAACGCTGGTTGTCCCGTTGGTCACGTTCTTCGTCGATCTGGGGAAGCTTTTTTCCTGGAAACTTCGCAATAATACGGCCACACGACGTATAGAAATATTACGTGAAACAATATTTCTTCCCTCGGCGCGCGCGTTCCGCTACCGACGAAAGCGAAATACAAACAAAAGACCGTGTTTTCTTTCCGGTTGTTCCTTTTTCTACCGTCGAAAACGGTATTGCGAGCGCTAAGAATGAATTCGCTCGATTTTTAATCATCGACGGTGATCCACGCTTCTTCGTTGCCGTCGTCGAGTAATAAATAGAAAGTATATATAGACTGCGAGTCTTATACATTTATGGCGTGAATTAATATAATAAGTACGTATGCTAAAGATCAGAAAAACCATAACTAGAAAAAGCATCATGCAAAAGGAGAAATCAATACTTTCCAAGATACTTGGTCGATTAATTCCCAAACAGAAGAGTTTCTTTAATTTGCCCAGTTTCTTCGAGGTATCGACCAGCTTTCCTCTCTCTCCTCCCCGTATCGCGGATTCCGCTGTTTCTCGGAGGAAGTGGGAGGGATGGGAATGGTGGAAAATGAATTTTTATGGAATCGTTCCACTTGGAGCAACGAAGTGCGAAGGAGAACGCTCGCCAAGAGTCGACGCCGACGTGGACGCAATCTGGCAATGAGCCATCGGCTGCCAAATTATCGGATAATTCGGCCAGCCCCCTCGTTCCGGTCACGTCCGATAGCATCTTTAAAGGACTTTATAGACTCCTCCATTCCCGTCGCTTCCGGCCCGACCGCAACGTTGCTTTCTAGAAGCTGGTGGTTTATTGGTCAGGTTCGTTTGTCCGATAATGTTCGCAATGCGGAGTGTCGACTCGATCTCCTCGCTTGGCTCGATCCCGTGGATCCCCTGGATCCTCTGGTGCTTCGTACCATCCGAGGTGTACGCAAAAGTTTGCAAGACACGCGATGGAAACCGTACCGCTCCTCGAGGAGGTGAAATTTCATTAGAGAATATTTCTTCTGTATGAAACTCGAGAGCACCATCGATGAGGGGAAATTTAATTAAACGTTGGTCCACTCGGAGCGCAATTTTTCGCCGTGGAAAGTTGCTGGGAGGGGAGAGGCGAGCTTTCATTACAGGCTTGTATTTTTAGGGAAATTTTTAATACCGATGGATAAGTAGTTCGAGTGTTACTATGCAAATCAATGAAGGATTTTGTGGGTACGATTTTCTCGATATGGTCGAATAGACGACCAAGAATAGAATAGAAACGCGCTAGTGTTTCGTCAAGTTTGTTGCACTCCCTATCGAACCTTCGCGTTTCGTCCCTTTTTGAGTTTCAACGAGCCACGAAGTTTTATCGAAATTGCACGGTCTGTTAAATTGTTGATCGGGAAAATAATTAATTAATTATTACGTAACGTTTCACGCTGAGCCGCTCGCGTTTAATTACGAATTATTGTTCACCGATCGGGCAACGAGGATTGAATAAACGGAGATACAAGATACAAGGTTGCATCTGTACCGTTAATTGTTAAGAATATCGAGCGGTTAATTCAGCGTGCAATTTTTCTTCCGGAAGAAAGAGTGCTTCTCGTCGAATATCAACCTTAATTGCAATCACGTGCGAAAATGACTTTTGTTTACGATTATTAAAATTTCGAATCGCGCTGAATAATTATTTCGTTTCGAGGACAGCCTCATTATACATGCGTATTTCGTGCATATAACGTTTGGTTCAGTGAATTTATCATTGGATCAATTAAATATACTCGGAATTTTCCAACGAGTAATTATATATGTTCGCGAGTTATCAACGATATACCGCTATAATAGCGACGAATCAACTTCGTAAACACTAGTTCCGTAGAATTGCAGCGGTACTCTTCTCTGTAGATTTATCAGGCTCGATTGTTCCTTTTAAACAACGAACCGTACACCGAATTACCAGAAATCACTGCCAAGACATTCCCTCCGTTTCTCCACAGAGCAACGTTTCTTCTTCAGTTCCTAATTGGCTCTTTCCTGATCGCGATGCTCGGAAAATCGTTCACCTCTGCTTTCCCCTATCGATGGTTAGCGCAGGCGGTTCGTTAGAGTCGCTCCGATTAATCACCCGTCGTTCTTTGGCATTAAGTGTAATTGTAATTCAATCGTGAAGCTGCTATCGGAAAAGAGACCGAGAACTTTACAGTTATCCGTTGGATTCAGCCATACCGATACTATAAATTAACTTAAACCAGTCTTAAATCCTCGGTCAGCCTGCGAGTTTCTATTCTCGAATCTAGATAGGGACACGAAATTCGGAATTTGTTTGTTTGCGATTTCCCTATAATTCTACGAGTTCTTTAATTGCTCTTTACATTCCAACGGAAAGTATAAGCTACTTAAAAAATCGCGAATGTACCAATTCGAAAATAACGAGGAACGATAACCTTTTCACGAAGAACGAAGGAAAAGGTCGAAGAGTTTTATCCAAATTTAAGCGAGATGCAGCTCGCTCGCAAGGCGATTCGAAGTTACAAAGGGTTTAAATCTTCTTAGGGAGACGTCTGGTTCGACCCTGGACGGTTTGTCGCGATCGAGTCGCAGCTAGTCCTAGCAAAATGGAAGCAGCGTCGATAAGTCGATAAGCGTGTAACGAGTTTCGAGGGCTGGCCGCACTGTTTGCCAGATTAACTGTCAATACCAACGCTCTTCCGATCATGCAAACTACATTTCGACGCTTTATTTTTAATGGCGTTTGAAACTCTTTTTCTTTGAATTTCTTTCGACGCGAGTAACCCTTTGTCAGAGTCGCTCTCGATGCCATTGCCCCCCTTCTTTGTTTCGTCGTGCTTTCTATCGCCCTTGTTTCCTTGGTACTTTTACGGTTCGTGCCTCTTTATTTCCATGGTCGCTTTGATCTCTCAGTGTGACGTTTCACCCGTCCATTATTACGCCTCTGTACATTTGCGTCGTTATTTTCGCAGCTGATCCGCTCGTTGCCTTTTTGTATTTCGGTATTAATTTACTGGGCAAAGAATTTGCTTATATAGTTTACGTAATGGAATCCATATAGAATTTCGCGATAGTTTTTGTTTTCATGTTCTACTTTCATACGTGCAATTCTGCTTCTTCGTATACGGTCTACTTTCCCCATTAAGCATCCACGCGTTTCTCCGCTTCGTTTTCTTTTCCCCCTTATTCGTCGATGAATGGCTCCTCGGTTACGCGAATCCCACAGAAATCGTTGGATTCACTCGCGTAAATGTTTTTTTTTCCCACGAGTCATCGATCACTTACTCGTTCCTTTTTATCGCGAACGCGGACGAGCCAGTGGCAAACGGCCTGAAACTTGATTTCCGCTTTGTACGAGGATTTCATCGTTAAGCACTCGCTGTCGCGGTAGCTACCGAAAGCGGGTTACGCGGCATCCCCCTCTCGTTCCGTTGGCACCCCACGAGGCTCAGCAATTTTCGTGCAAATGGCGGACAGATTGAAACCCGGCGCCGGCCACTCAATGACGCTTTAACGTTCGAGCCCGGCCTCTTTCTCACCGTGTCGCGTTTCCAAACGCGTATTTTTATCTCGCTACTTGTCCGATGCTCGCTCTTTGGACGCCCGCTCTTGGAAAAATTACGGATACAAGCGAGAGAGTCGTACGAACAGAGTTATTTCACGCAATCTATCCCGACTACGGGATTAATGTTTGCCCCAGGCTCTTCGCTGATAACGCGAATAAGTGGATTGCTGGATCGAGTTTCTCTGGTCGACGGGAATCGAGGATCCCCGTACCCATTTAACGAGTCGATGGGACCATCTGCGATTTACCAATTTTAGCAATTTTAGCAAGTGGAATCGAAAGTTAACAGGTAGGGTGATTAGTCACTGTATGGTAACTGAGGATTAAGGAGTCTCCCAACAACAATATCTCGCAAAATTAATCGTTCTCTGTCATCAAAATTCTTTCCCTTTATTTCGTTTAACTCGCAGAAACACAGACGAGATTCCCCCTTTCCAAGAGCTGCCTCAAAAGAACAAGATCGCTCCTTTTAAAGTAACAAAATCTAAAGCCCCTTTTAGAGAACCCTTTGGCGTCGTGACTGGCAGCAGTTCGTCGCGGTAGGTCGATAAAGCGCGGATAATAATAGCTTGCCCGATGAAAGAATGGGCCACAATATGGCTTGATTCATCCTGATCGATTCCCAGTTTGGTCACGAGATAATCATGCCTCGCGCGCTGCTCAATACTCATCAAATGAACTCGCGTTTGTGCGGCCGGCCATTCGCGTTTCGGTTGTTACGAATTGTAACAACGGTCGAATGTACGGTGACAAGCTACGCGAAACACGATTGGGTCGCTAATGAAAATCAAACTACGAGTTTGCTTATCGTGCCGATGAGATACAATGGGGATACCGTCATTGTTTCGTCGCCTCGCGTTCCGCGCACATTAAGTAGACCGCTGGCAGCTTTCGTAACTCCCTCAGTCGGCTCCATCGTGCCTAATTACGCCATTACGAGCCCTGGAACTCTCGCGAAAATTAACCATAGGTGTACGAGTCCCGTTTTCGCGTCCTGTTTTCTCATCCTAGGTTCCTTAGTTCATTTTCAACATTTCTTCCAACATATAAAAATCTCCACCTTCCATCTCCCACCTGAGCAAACTTCATCTACTATTAATCCTTGCCATTGCTCCCAACTCTTCAACGAGACAGGTAAAGGCCCACATGCTGGTGATCGGAGTAAAAGTCACTCCAAAGAATGAATATGTATCATTGGCCAACTGAAAGCTGTGCCACTAGCAGCTCCGCCATGTAACATTCTGGCTGGTTTTAGTTGAACTGGTATTTACCTCTTTGAACAATTTGTATCGGGGATCATGAATATGCTCCAACCGAGATTACCGACAAACCATTCGTTGATACAGATGCAATTCATTTCCATGCGATGCAGAACGAAACAGACGATTCGATTGTGCCAGAACGATTACAACCCTTCCTTTGACTCTCCTCCGTGTATTTTAACTGCTCTATACTGTACTTCAAAATTAGCGCACGGTAACTATCGTTTGAATAATCCGGATGGAATTATTTCGCTTCGAACGCTGGCTTCTGTGACTTCGTCATCGAATGTGCCTTCAGATTAACCATTATATTGGTCAAAATCAGATCTAAATGAAACTAAAATTGAGATATAATATGTAATATATATCAAGTTGCGATATATTAAGAGCAATGTACAACGACAAATAGTTAATGCGTTGCAATTTATCCTAGTCTCCTCTATCTAATGCGCTTAGAAGCGAACCCTTCGCTGGAATCGAGGTTCACAGGAGCTTCTGTGCTTCGAGCGACGATGACAATCGATCCCTGATCCCAACCGAAACTGGAGGACCAAGAGATCCTCTATTCTCCCGTGGTTAAGACTCGAACACAACCTCGACGCTTCCGGTAGCCAGTATCGATTCGAGACGCGTGTCAATGTCTATCGAATCTATAATCCTTCACAGAGGATTAATATCGAGATCCTTTAGGCCATGTCAAGGGTGTAGAGTTACGTGTTCGGGTATCGATCGTCCTAATCGGGCCGTGTCGGACAAATCATCTCGGATCACCCTGCATAGACATTCGATCCCTATTGCGATGGCTCAATTTCTCGTGACGGAAAGTTCTATGGGGTAGTTAGGAGAGGATTACCATGCAGAATCTATTAACTTGAAATTTTCTATTTCTGGAACAACCGGACAAATTGTGTTGTATTTTAAGCAGGATCAATTGTTGACAAAAAAAGGAGCTCGGTAGATCCTTTACTATCTTGCAAATTGAAGCTTCGTTATCGAGATACGAGTCATTAGAAATTGTATGGCGTATGACTCCTGAGGCGCGTCATTTTTCAAGTAGTCAGCTGATTTCAGCGGAATTCGTTATTAACACGATTTGCTTTCTCAGTTTTCGTTCACCAATCGCCGCATCGTGATAATTCTTCGCGTAACAGTGACATTCGGATCGATCGAAACGGTTTGTTAAATCTCCCTATAATTCAGCGGAACCAGAGTTCGTGGAACTAATTAAATTTTATTCCGACCGGTGTTCCGGGCGTCTCTATTACTCCCGCGCGGGAGTCGATCAGTTCGTGGAACGATAATTCGTTGGGGCCTCCGTTGCAGCCAATTCCCCATTGTTTCCGTGAACGGCGACTAATCGACGGATTAAAGACAGAACCGCCAAGGAGTAAGCGAGATAGAGGAGAGATCGTTTTCGGTCGGGGTACGCCTGAACTTGCCGCTTGTTTCCATAATACCGTGTCCTTCCCTTTGGACGCTTTTGTCCTCTGCCGTCTGCTATGCATTGCAAATTGGCTTTGATCCCAGCCTAAGTGCCTCTTTCTTCGCAGAACCAAAGTATCTGACGTGCGTTGGCGTAAACATTTGGTAGATTACCAAATCTACCAAAGAAGTACATTCTCGAGTGAGGATTTCTTTGTGTCGTGCTCGTCCCTGACTCCCTTTCGTTGTTCAAATGAAACATATCGAGGATACCAGTTTTTCCTGTTTGCCTAGATCTTCGAGTTGTCGAAGTTTCCTCGCAAGTTGGACCCGACGCCGACGGCTGGCCGTAGGAAAATGGGAATTGAACTTTGCTGTTCCGGTTTATCGACTATTCTAGACTATTCGGAAGTGTTTGATCGTGGCCAGGGAGACGGTCCATCGATTGCAGCTGTTTCGTGGACTTTGCGATGCGATTGCTTCGGAGAGCTTTTCGATCGGCTAAACCGCACGGGGTTACGAGAATCGGTACTTTGCGAACGACTATTGGTTGATTTAAGACAGGGATGGAGAACATTTGGTATTGGGAAACCGTGCGCAATCACTTTTGCCAAGATATACTTATCCAAACGTAAATTAATTTGTGGAAAAGCGTGCTTGATACACAGCGGGTTCACAAAAATGTAAGAATCTTCGTGAAACTGTGAATCGAAAAGCCCTTTTCCATTTCGCTACGAGTGCGTATCGCAAGCTGTTCAGCGATTAGTACGCGAACGGCGAGTGTCAGGCGTTTCGAGGCTCGCGTTCAACGCTTTCTTTGCCCCGTTTTTCTTCTTCTCCGGTTAATTTTACGGCTCGTTGGCAGCGAGGGGTCGCGACGTCTGGAACAGCTCCTAATTTACACCTCCGCGAAGGTGCGAGTACTTTTACTGCGGTATTTTTCTTGGGCACTGATTTACGAGCTTACTTTCCTCGGAATACAGCCGAGGTCTTTATCAAACAATCAATCACGAACTACAAATACAAAGTATCGGTGAATATTAAATCCTAGGTGTTCTCGGCGACGTTTTAATAATCCACAGTTTACAAACTGGTATTTTCTTTGATTCGTCGCTCTAGTTTTTCCAAGCACCGACCACCAGCACTCGGTGTAGAAATATTCCTGGCTGTTATTACGAGAGCCATTAGCGACGCGCGATGGATTTGTTTACGAGTTTGTTCGAGCTTTACGATACAAAGTGGAAGGCAGAAATATAACGATCTTCGTCTCCGTGGTTGCGTTGCGGTGATTTCGAAACCGAGTGACAAGTCACGTGCAACGGAGGGTAGGATTTGATCCAACTCCGAGACGAAGCTGAATCGCCCGGCTAAGTTTTCGTTCGATTAAATTCTTCTTCTTAGACGCAAACTCGAGTGGTGTACCTTCGAGAGCGCTTCGAGATTAATATTGATTCTTGGCTACACGCATCGGATGCCGATGGCGTCCGAACCGCGAGCCCAAATCGAGTTAACGGGAATCCGTTTAAGGGAAACTTTAAAGCGACTTCCTTGAAATTTATCTGGGATCTTGCGAAAGAACTTTCACCTTCGGCCCAGCGGGCATTCGCGTTACCACTCGAAGGGAATACAGCCAAACCTGCTGTAACATGATTATTTTACTGTCTCTCCTTTGACTTTTCGCCCGAATTAAATACCCGTTGATGGTCGCAAAGCGAATGACAGCAGCTAAAGCTAGATCGACGATCTGTCACTGACGACGACGCGCCTTTGCGGCCTCGCAGCTTTCATCCGCGAGAAGAAATTGCGCGATCGTTGGGCCAGATCTCTTCATGGATTTCCAGCTACCGTCTCCCTGTTGCGGTTGTATCCAACGAACGTGGTAAACGTTTGCCAAGGTTTGCGGTTGCGGTTGCGAAAATGTATAACACAGGGCTTGCCTTGCGACTGAAGCCACTTGCGGTGTTATTCGAAATAGGGGGATGAATCCTTATATGGTACAGGCGAGAATCGTTCGATTTCAGGAATGATGATAAAAGGATACGTGATTAATGGAAACAAACGATATCAAATTAGCCAAGGTAAACGTTCACCAGCAAGTGTCTACGTTCACTGTGTATTTCTCTCCGCTTTCATGAGTGCGTGGTATAGCGCGAGAGAGCAGTAGAGAGAGAGAGAGAGAGAGAGAGAGAGAGTAATTGAGAGAGAGAGAAAGACCTCGAAAAATTCCAAGCTTGATTGCGTTCCTTCAATATTTAACCCCCCACCTCCGTTGATTAATTTACACGTGCAAGGAGTTCGATTTATGATTTTCAATTTCGGTGCAGTTTGCCTTCGATTAATTCCTGCGGAGTCGAGCTTTAATACGTTCTCTTGAATCAAAGTCGGAAAGGAGGTCTCCGAGAACGGGACTTGTCGCGTAGGAGAATTCAAAGTTGGCCTCTCGGGTCGAAGACACGGTGATCCCACTCGGGCAGGACAATGGATCCTTCGGTGGCAGGATCGTCGAGAACGAGCTCGGGATTCCTGCACACCTTGAACTGGGAGCATCGTTCGTTTATTCCCATCGTGAAACGTGTGCGGGGTGGGAAATCAAAGCGGAATCGAATCCGAAGTACGGTTCGGAATTTAACACCTCTTCGCGCTCCGATTTTCGTCTTCTTTCCGACGTGCGGGCTACTTTCGAGTCTGACGATCGAAAGTGAATCAAATTCTGAGTAAAAAAGTATAGAGGTGCGGGTAGCCTAGGGTTAATACTACCCGAGATACAGCTAGTTATCGACGAGTGTCGCGGTACTTTTCACATTGAGACGTGTTGGGGCTCGCAAAACGTGGAATTTCTGGAATTTTCTCAAAGTTACAAGAATTTTTCCACAATTCTATAAATAACGTAGCATTTTTAAAGAATGTAGTTCATAGTTAACGTGCGTGAAATTTCGAGATCTTTTTGGGAGAAAATGGCGTAGTTAAATGTCGTTGACCGAGAAAAGTATTCGGTCTACCGCTCGGTATATTCTGCGGCGGTATCGCTTTAAATTCAGTCGATCGGTTCGAGGGGATTAATCGAGCCAGTAAAGGGTTGGCGCGAAGGAGAAGCAAGCCTAGACTTTCCCTCAAACGCGTCGGCGAATAATCGAGAGTCAATATCGAGAGCGTTCTCGGCGATTTATTTCGCGCCGACAATTACAAAATATTTTCGCAATTTATGCCGCGTTCGAGGGTGATTTACCTCGACGCGCATATATATAGCGGGGCCGAATACGAATGGGGACGCGTATGAAATATTTTTAACGCGGCGTTATTTACGATCTCGATTTCACCCTTTTATGGCGGCGAAGTCATTTCGCCGACGACCGCTTTTCATTTATCACGCGGACCTTCGATCCCTCCCTCCTCGAGCATAAAATGGTTATTGGGACAAAAGGGGGGGTGCAGGTTGGAAGGGGGATGTTACGCTATTTTAAACAACTCACCAAGTTTTAAGCTTTTTATTAATAGTTTGGTGTCATACGGCATTGGTAAAGTGTCGTCTGAATAATCGCGACGATAATCGGGCCGTCAGAGAATTCGCCGACGTCGGCATCGCGTCGGTGCGTCGCTAGGTAGCGTTCGGCCAACGTAATACGGAATTATGCAATTCGAGTAACCGCATTTCCATTATGCAGTATTTACTCGCGGCCATGTATTCCGTGGCGGTGCAATGTGCAGTCGCGCATGTAACGGATGACGTAGGCACGCGAGACGGGGGAAACGGCGGAGAGAGAACACTTTGCTGTGGTACCTATGCACCTGAAACGCACGGGTACATATCTTACCAGGGGATTCCCCGCTCAGTCGAAAATGAAATTACCCCGTCGTTCTGACGGAGACCGCGGCCGGCCCGCCAGACAAGATGAAGTCATCGTTTCCCGTTCGAGTCCCAACAAATAACCGATCCTCTTACCCGCGAATGGTACAACTTCGCTTTGAATAAATCATTGGTTAATATAGTTAACGTTCGAGCGTTAACCACCCTCGGGAACATTTCCAACGATAAAGAAGTCAAACGATTAGGTGTCCCTTTTGGCATTCCTCACTGGAAGCCTGCAATCTCCGCAGCCGCGAAATAATTTCAACGAAAACGCCACTCACTTATTTCGTACCAAAGCGTTCTCGAGCATCGAGCCAGCCTTAATTTTCTTCTCGAGTCGTTTCGTTGAAGAGAAACGAGCCGCTTTGACCCGTCGGCTCGATCTCGGTTAATGTTCTTATCGTGCCACTTTATCGCGTTCCTTCCTCTTTTTTTTTCCCCCCCTCTTAGTTCGATAACCGTGCGAGGCAATTTAAAGGGTCGTTTCCGTTAACGCTGTTTAAATGCACGTACTTGGCCACCCCGTCTGTGTCGGAGGCGTCGCGGTGCTTTATGCGTGTTCCTTTGGTCGCGTTAGTGGCTTCCTCGGGTTTTCATTTGCGCGGGAAAAGAGTGGTCTTGGCACCGGGAATTCAACGTTTCGCGACTTGGAAGAATTCGCTGGAGAGGGTGAAACGTTGGACGGGTGGAATGAAATTGCGTTGGTCAACCGGTCAGGCATTTTATTCGGAGTGAATGCAGGGTGTTGGGGAATTTCGAGGCGAGGATGGTGTCTCTGGAAGGCTGTTTGTTATTCTGCCCTGACGTGGTGCAACTGTCAAACTTTTACTCCGAGTTATACGCTCGTGGTAGAAATTCCACTAAGAATTTAGATTGTCTCGTACTTGGGAATGGATTGCTATCCATAACTTGGCGTTAGGAGGCTGCATAGTATATAGACCGGTTACACGAATGGGGGATCGATTCTTTATGCCGATATGAATTTATCGCTCCTTTAGCCGAATATGGTGCATAATGATATGCTGTGCTTGTCTCCGTTTCTCTCATTTTTCTTTTTTTTTTCTTTTTAAATAGTAAAAAAAGTTGTAACGAGTAAAAAGTTTTAATTTAAAGAAAATATACGTAACAATAACTTGAAACGAGTCTTTCGAGTAGCATACACCGGTAGACACCAATGAGGTGAATGAATGCCAATATTAAAAGTCCCGCGTGGCTAAAGACGAACGCGAAGCAAAGCAGGGCTAGCAATCTCCCGCGTTTTCCGATCGAGGAAGCGGGAGACCGCGTTCCTACGCATTTCCCGCGAGCCAGGAACTTCAATTCCATCCTGTCTCCCGACAAGAGGGCCACGAAACGGAGGAAATGCCAACAAAAAGGAAGAAACGAAGGGATTGGGGTGGGGACTGTTCGTTCGAGAGAGATACGCAACTCCAGCAGGTATTTTTCCGTCGGCTTGGAAAGCAGAGGG
Source organism: Hylaeus volcanicus (assembly GCF_026283585.1). NCBI lineage: Eukaryota > Metazoa > Arthropoda > Insecta > Hymenoptera > Colletidae > Hylaeus > Hylaeus volcanicus. The sequence continues at coordinate 21,766,847 of NC_071982.1, read as the reverse complement.
ACCCAACGTGTACGTAGATACATCGTTTATGGGAGACATAAAACTTCGCTTTCGCATTCCCCGCGAACACGCGCTCCCAGGCCTGCTCGATCTACTGCTACACCAGCTACACGACGAGTCGCATTATAATGTATAACGCGACGCGCCGCGGGAGACATTAAGCCGAGGAAGGTATCGGGATACCGCTGGGAGAAGAGATGTCGGCCAAGAACAGCCAACGAGACTCGAAAACCATCCAAGGGTCGCTGGGATCGGCACCGACCACCATTTTATTTATACTTCTTGAGGAGGGCCTCGTCGAGCCAGAGAAATCGATTTCTTTGTTGACAACAGCTCCAGATGAAAGAAAGGACTCGAGATCTCAGCAGAATCCTCCCAAGCAGGAGAAACGATCCGTGGACTATAAACAGAGCGCGATCGTCGAGGAAGTAAAACCAGTTGGTTCGGAAAGTCGATCGAAAATGCGCTTCGAAGCGTTGAATGTGCTAGCCGATGGCTCCGTCACGACAGGAAGAAATCAAGGCGAGTGGAGGCATAGAAATTAGCTTCTGCACCCGATATGATATTTGTGAAATAAACAACGCGCTGTCCTTCAGCGAGGATTTAATAAAGGACCTCCTACCGTCAGGCCGATACTAAAATAAGTCGGGAGAATCCCGGGAACGTCGCTGTGAAATCTCGAACCGACCGTGCGGCTGGTTTTGCGGAATTACGAGTCTCGAAAGGGAATTCTATCGACTTGTCCTTCCTTCTTTATACGCTTCCTCGAGGCGCGGGCAACGGGGTCGGAATTCTATTAAGGAATTCCGACGCGCCAAGGCGTTTTCGCGATGGCTGGCAACTGTCAATCATTTCCCAAGCATCGATATTACCTGTCATCGAACTCGAAATATCCACAACAACACAGGTTCAAATCCCTAAATGATTGTAATCACGTAGAGAGAGAGAGAGAGAGAGAGAGAGTCACGTGAACAGTCTATATACTATGCGAAAAAAATCGTTAAACAGATCTCGCACGGTCTCCTGGCTCTACTTAAAAGCAATGAAATTAAACACATAAATAGACTAAAAGAAGCTAGCATTCTGCGTGCAGTTGCAACGATACGATAAAATAAATTTCCACGTCCGAATAAACGCTGGTAGTCGCGAACGAGACCGTCGGAAATAAAAGTGATCACGGCGTAATGGACGATAATTAAACGCGTTTCCGCGTCACGGGAACAGCGTCGAACTGGAACGTCGTCGTTCCGCGACATCACGGTTGATTTCGAGCACCCCAGGGCTGTCGGTTCCGTTTATGAGTTGTTCGCGAGCGGAAGTCGATTCGCCGCGAGAAAGGGCCTCGTCGAGCGCTCGTTAAATATTCCGCCTTTGCACCGCGAGAATCCCCTCGGCCCTGTTTATTTTCCTCACAGTGCAACGAAACGCTGACGGACTATTTCCTTTAATTGTTAATCCGCACGGCAAACAGCGACGGCAAATACACGACGGATGCGCCGTTAATTTCGCGAAGACGCGACGACAAACAGGAGCACGCGAGCAGCATTCGCGGGGATTACCTGGGAATCTACCCATCCAGCGAAATCGCTCGAGCTAATGATTTTCTACTGGACGGAAAGTATGAGTTTCACGCACGGGGGAGGCTCAGAGCTGGTGACCTTCCGGGTCAGAGGATCACTGACTGTGTCAGTCTATCTCTAGTCCCAGCTCCGCTAGGTTTAACACTAAATCCACAAGTGACCATTTACAAACTTTTGTATACAGTATATAAAGTGTATACATTTATACACGTATAAAGCATGGTGTTTGCTAGCTGGTACCGTTAGACTCTACCACGATGATTTCGGCAAACGGTTGGAATAATGAATCTTACAACTAATTGGAGGTATTTTATCCGCGAGCGTTCACACGCGGCGCGAAACGTGCGCTCCCATGGGACGGCCGGTTGCCTATCGATCGGCCCCGTTCTACCGTTTCACTCTCCCATTAAACTTTCGCGTCACGCCGTATTTTTCCCTGTTCGCCATTACAACGATCATCGTGGCAGCTGGTTCCGTTCGGACGTCACTTTTGCGAGAGTTCCGCGCGAAATTCGGTTCGCCTGCTGTATAGATACCAATCGTTCCCGAACCTCGCTATTTCCGGGCTTTCGATGCGCAATAACGCAAACAACCATAACGCTGGAGATGCTCGATTAATTTGTTTCTTTTTTTTAAATACTGCAGAATTCGAAAATGAACCTCCACTGTTATTGTATATTATTTGAAATATCTCTGGTAGCAAAATAGCGTGTCGACCCTTGGTATAATTATTTCGTAGAAATCTAGAGTGAATGAAAAATCGATATTCTAAAGCTCGACTTCCTTTTCCGAGGATTCTCTTAAAAATGTACACTTTTTAGAATTCCGCAACCAGGTCGATGGTACGAACTTTGAAAGCTCCCATTGCGTCAGGGAAAATCGACGGGATCTAAACAAGGCGAGTCCCCTCTCGCAGGATCGTCGATGGGTCGTTGACGGAGGTGTTCGATTAATTTCACGGCGCTTCCACTCGAACAGTTACTCCACCTCTGTCCACTTTGCTTTCGTTTAATCCGATTTGGACTGACGGGGCTGTTCTCGTTGGCCCGTGGCACTCGATTCTCCGTCCAAGCCGTCCGGTTACCTTCGATGCAATTAGATATGCGCGTCTTGGCCCCGTCGTGCGCGAGGTTAAACCGAAGCTTTCCGAGGGGGCTATTTGTCTCCCTTTTCCGTAATCTCTAGGTAATTTATACCGAACGTCGGAAATAGAACTTCTGGCTCGATTGCGCGGCGAGCCATGTTCCTTCTACCTCCAACAAAACGAATCCCGAGTCTCTACGTTGAACATTTCCGATGCGCAACCCACGGCCCACTAATGGCCGATTCGCTGGGTCCTGTGGTTAATGTGCTACCTTGTTAAAGTATCGGTACCTTGAAGTCATAGTGCAGTAATGCGGCAATGTGCACAATAAAATACACGGGGCATATGTGGCACGCGAGTTGCCCTTCCAATGTATTTGTTTCAGACAAGCCCGATCGAAGTTTGAATTTCCCTCGTCCATGAACTGCTAATAACTTCCCGTGGATACACAGTTTGAAACCCACAAACTACCCGTAAAGTAAACTCGCGGTTTCTTGCTCTTTCGAGACGATGACAATGGAAGTCGCCTTTCTGGTTTAGCGATCAAAGCCACTTACGCCCGAACGAATCCAAAGTATGTTTAACGAGTGAGAAAGGATTGCCTTTCGCGAGCAAAGTTCCACTTAGATGGGCTTCGTCTGGCGCTGCAACAAAGAACAACGCTCGACGCGAGAGCACGGTCGCGGACGAGCGAGTGCTTTACTTACTATAATTAATGCGCGTTCTCTCTATCGCCAGATCCCGCTCGAACGCGAGCAATTAGCTAAAAAGCCCCCGGGGAAGACCGATGGATATTCTTCCGGAAACAATTCGCATCGACCGCGCATAACGTAACGCGATCGATGAACGCCTAAACCTATCGGATCGTTTATCTATTAATCGACGCGCCCGCTGCCTTTGTCCTGATTAAAGCCCGGCTAATCCCTCTATAGGTTGGTCTGTTCGTTGCATCTCTGTTTCGGTCGTACTTGTATTTCCGATGATTTTCTTATAAAGTGCATCCTTTGGCGAAATACTTTGGAAAAAGTCGTATTTCGAATGTTCGATTCTGTCTCCTTCGGGTAACAGAGACGAGATTGTTTAACGCAATTAGACAAATAGTGTTTTAATACAATGATGTAAAACAGCTAAAAATTCTACGATTTTTCTGGGTGGAAAGCGAAGGAGAATTTTTTTTAAACTAAGGCAATTTTAATTGTACGTTTTAATGGGATCGTGGGGTTCATTTTTGCTTCGTTTGGGCGAAATATACTCGCGCACGGAGGCACCGAATAATAAACGCAACGAGCTTCGCTAACAATGTCGAAAATAACGAACGGCCCTCTATTAAAATTAACTCGTAAATTGTGAACAACCACTCGGTCACTTTTAATTGTTTGACCCTGATAGAACCGTTCAGGAAACAACATTTCGTCCAGTTGACCCGCGACACTTCCGGTCTCCTTGTAATATTTTAACGCAAGCCCACGCGTACCGACGGAAGAGCTCTCTCGCAGAGTGAAAAATTCTCGCGAATAACATCGATTCATGCTGTCAGCCTCTCGTTGGATTAATTTAATCTGCATCAACTTCGAAAAGTGTCCAACTATCGACAACTTAACGTTGGAAGCTATAGGTAACTTGACATTAATAAAAAGATGGGATTCATTATCAAGATCTATTTTTTTTACGTCGAGATGAATCAAAAAGTCCTTTTTCAATTTTCTAGTCAGGCGCCTCGTTAACAGGGCCCAATAAAAAATTCAAAACCAATTCCTATTATACTCAATCACAATCGAAACGTATTTCTTTTTATTTTTATGCTAGCGGTATGTCGATACAAATTCTGTTCGAAATTCTAGACGTCATGGTCGATATGTTTTTAACATTTTTCCAGTCTCTTTCGGTCATTTGTTGTACGAACCAAAAAAAAAAAAAAAAACCAAAAAAAAAACTGAAACTTCTCGCGGAATTTAAACACGCGAATAAAAATCGGCCAATAAATGAAATTTGTACGGTAAAGTAATTTAAATTTTCGTTTGTGTCCTGTTATTGTAACGCTCCCCGTCCCACGTTGGGCGGTGCGTCGTTGTCACCGTTGCTTTTTCGCGAACAAACGCAGCGCCGTTCTTGTTTACGAATCCGTCCCACTCGTCGAGCGGGAATAAAAGCGTGAAAAGCGACCGTATCGAGTCGCATCCCGACAACCATAGGTATATTGGAACCATTCGGTGACGGTTGTCGCGTCAACGTATCCATCCCGCTTTATTGAACCCTCGACCACTCGAATTTCGCTCGCCGACGTCATTTCCCTCCCCCTTCTGCCCCTAACCCGCGATAAGTTCGGGGAATAACCATAATTGGCAGCAATTTTGCGTGCCGTTATTAAAAAGAAAGAGGAAAGGAAGTTTCCAGGGCGAAACGACTTTACTAATTAGCGAACAATCGCAACGGACCGAGCAGAAGGAGAATTCGGAGCGTGGTCGGGGCTCCTTAAAAGTTGCGCGGCCCTTTTTCCCGCACTTGAAACTAGACGCCTTTATTAAAACTTTTGATTGTCCGCCGTTAAGGATACTCCACTCCTCGCGGACGCCATTTTTCTATTCAATTAACGAGCATTGAAATATCACGGGGACGGGAAGTCGCGAAATTGCGAAATATCAAGCCCTGTACCGTGTAACATTTGAGTTTCTAAACTGCCTCGTTCGAGATAACAGTTTAGAAGACGTTTCTAGTTTGAGTTTCGGAAGATACTGCTAAGAACACGACGCAGTAGAGACAGCGTGCCACGATTGGTAAGATAGAATAGTCTATCGATAGTGTAGAGCATTCTGTCGATAAGACTCGAGAACGTAGGACCCTGGATCGAAAATTTGATCAAGAGGATAGTCTGCATTGCCAACGAAGCAACTGTAGAAGCTGCCGAAAAATAACTGGAGTTTATTCGCCGCGCTATAGATACCTAGAAGCGTTCTCTCTTCATTTTAATTTGTGGCGAATCCCAGAGAAATTTTTCATTATTGCTCCTGTTTAATTAGACTGTTTGAAACGCCCCGTCGATAGGTTGCATTTACCATTTCGGCCGAACACAAAGTCAAACAAAACAGCGTATTCCGTAATAATCGTCGAATGAAAGTTCTTGGTAAGGCGCTTGTGAAAAATGGGGGAGTCTCGTTTAATTTGGAGCACCTTTATTCGCCATCTAATTAACCGACACGGATTCCTACAGACTCGTGGCATCCTTTCAACAGCTCCGGATTTAATTAACCTCGTGCAGGGTCGACTTTAGTTTCAGGGTAAAACTTTCCCCTTTACAGGGTAATCAGAGTATCGGTCGCTTTATTCCGCTACGGCGAAAGCGATATAGTTGTCGATTAAAATAGGCTCGAGAATCTCTGTATTCCATTATGAAAATCGAGGCGAGCCATTAAAAAAAAAAAAAAAATTTGTCTTACCTACATTCTGATTCCATTGATTTTCCTCCGAGCGCCAAAGGGTTGCCCTCTGATTTCAACCAAGTACTCAAATTTTGGCTAACTCGTAACCTGGATTGGTGGGGTGAAATCTCGGCGCGATAACCTAAATTGAAAACAGGCACGTCGAGGATTGGAGGAGACCGGAGGTAGAAGGTGTCGCGCCCTATTCTCTTTTTTTCCGTCGCGTCGGTAAATCGAGGAGAGCGAGCACTCGAAGGCCTCAAAGCGAGAGGACGTCTTCGAACCCTGGGAAAGGATGGCGGAAGGGGTAGGGTTGAAAGAAGCAGCGGACAAACGAGGCGGAGAGAATCAAGCGTCTTCTCGCCTACTTGTTTTCTCGACCGCTTCTCGCCTTCCTACCTATTCTTCCCTCCTCGATTCTCCTCCTCTCAACCCTTCGTTCTTACCTTTTGCTCGCCACGACACCCAACTATCGCACGTCCCGATCTACCCTAAGTGCATTACGCCGCAACCTGCTAGTTCACCCGATCGGATAAGCGCGAATGCATCGCGTAGAAACCAGAAATTGCTTCTGCCAAACTCACTCCCAGTATTTTTCCCCGTCAACCCCTCGAAAACTATACTCCCTCGAAAATTGTGGTCAAAATGGTTGGAGTACTTTCTCGAAGAATTTTTTCCATGGGAGGTGCTGCGAGATGCTGCGAATATACCGACTGCGTGGTCGATTTCAGACCAACGTTGGTAATAATAACCCGTAGGCGCAGAGACGGGCCAGCGTTCGATTAACCGGCTGCTCGTGCGTACTTAGTGGCCGGACAAATCCTGTCAATTTACCTTCCGCTGCAGCTGTGCTCTGCATTAACAACGAGCCGGTTATGCTAGCGCGCTCCGATTCCGCGGCTGGGAAAATTCACGCGGAAATCTTGCGTCGCGTCCGCGCTTTTTTGCGCGTAACGGACGTCCAGACGTGGAAAAAAAATGAAAATAAAGGGAAAACGCGACACGAGCTGGCGCAGCTTATGGAACACAACGACCAAGCCCTTTTGTCACGCCAGAGGTTGCGCCGTTGGGTTTCACTCGGCCCGACGCTTTCTCGTAAATAATTATGCACAAAAGCCTGTTTACGCGCGAGAGCCTGTTTGTTCCCGTAGCATCGAGCCCTTTCTTATTATTGCGGAGCTTCGAAAGAAAGGAAAGTATAGACTGACCCTTTACGGTTATTAAATTGAACGTGCTCGCAGAGGTACGTTTTGTTGTTTGGAGTGCTATGTGTTTTTCTTATCGAGTGTGTTTCTCTTGTCCTGTCCGGGGGTTATCTCGCTGGTCTGTCCGGCCGATCTCGCGACTTTCTTTTAAGGAAAAACGTTGTCACATGGCGAGGGTGGAGGGGACATAGAAAACACTTGGAGGAAGAATCTTGGGAGCTGAAGGAACTTGTCGGTTAACGGGCAAAGTATCTTATGAAGCAAAGTGTCTTAGGAGCTTAAAAATCTTGCGAACTATGTCCTGTAGAGAGTGTCTCGCGTCAGGTTGTCACTATCCAAGTTTACCGCCGTTGCTATCTATCGTGTCGCGATTACCTCTATCAGTTTACAAAATTGTATTTATTATTCCATCGAGGTAGATCTTGGGTCCACGAAATTAATTCTTGCGACACGTAGCATAAAAATTGAACGTACGACAGACGGCGCCGGAGTATCGCGAGGATCCCCCGTGTCTCTTAGACAGGATATCCACCACGTTTCCTTCACTCCAGCTCTTCGCAATAGAAAATTCCACTTATGCATAATGTAACAGCGTTCTCCGTTACCTCGAAGACGTCGTGCACTTTTCACCGGTCTCGATAGCTTCTTCGACAATTACCCATCCCTCGAGTAATTCGAAATGACTCGTTTGCGATCGAAAAGTATTCCTTGAAATAATTTAAAATCGGTCCGAGTGGGGACGCTCGTTCTCCGCGGGCGGTTTCATCGTAATTGCAATTCGATACGTTCGATGAATTCTATTATATAATTGGTTAATTCGATCGCCTTTCCGCGGTTCGATTAAACCCGCAATATTGCGGTCGGGGCCGGTTAGTTATCGAATATTTCGCGAAAATATTCATAAGGTCGCATTATTTGTAGCGGCCGCATTTATTATTCACGGGCCGCGACGGTTTTCCAGCTGGAGCCCGTTCGATACGTGTTCCGTCGACGAGGACGATATCGAATTTCATTAAACCTTCGTTAAACGCGTTATCGCTCGGGCATCGTCGCAACGGTCGCGCCTGTTCCCTATCGAGATTAATTATCGCGTTGTTCGCGGCGCCTGATTCCGTACAATGAATATGTAGCAGGTCTCGGTATGAATTAATTTCGACCAGCGCACCTACGTACATCCTCAGAAGCCGAAAGGAACCGCGCGCGGCCCTAATTGGCCCATCCGAGCCGAGGAGGACCTGCCATCCCTTGTAAATAAATTATCGACGCTTGTACTACCGCGACGCGTCGGAATGCGCATCTAACCGCACACGAACCACGCGATTGGAATATGTACATTAGTCTGGTGGCGAAGAATCAAATTTTCGTGGAACAGAAGCGAGAAAGGCCTGCAAGGGGGAGTAAAGAGTGACAAAGTCCTCGAAATGGAGAGGGAAGGTAATCGTAGACAGTAAAGGTTCAATTTACCGGACAATCCCGCTGTCGCGTGCGATAAAAATCGAGGCCGATCGAGAGCACTATCGGGGCGGGGGGCTGAGTCTGGCCGTGAAAGGGAAGAACTAAACGTTTGTTTCCGATTAAGGAACATGGCCGACTGCCAACCCCACGGATAGCTCCTCCGACGCGATGGGATCTCGGGAGTTTCGTTCCTTTCAGCGTGGAATCACTGGGCTCGGTCCTTGGAGCTCCGTTGGCTGACTTGGCAGAAAATGACGGCAGGATTAGAGGGGGTGAAAGGGCTGCCAGGGTGACAGACCGCGGCTCGGACGTTTGTCTGGCTCGCGAGAAAAAAGAATCCTCGGTTCTGTCCAACCGGTCCCTGGCAACGGGGACTCGTTCGGTTTTTATACTGGATGAAGCTCTCGATAGCGTATGTTTCACGAATAGCACTTGAAGAGACTCGCGGAAGCCACGATTTCAATTCTCTTCCTTTACGAGGCCCAATAAAGACGCGTAAGATGGTGACTTTATGTGGCCCTCGCGGCGAAAACTGTTCAGATTGTCCTCCTCGTTCGGAGGAGGAAAACGTTTTCATTCGAAGAAAAAATCAATTCGCGGTTGGGCACGTTAAAAATTAGAGTATTCCGATACTTACTCGCTCCTGGAGCGAGTTTCACGTGGAAAAAAAAATAAAAATGGCAGAATGAGAGACGTTAATAGAAACGCGGATCGAACGCGTTGCGGAATCTAGCGATGCAAATTCCCACCGCCGTGGTTTCCGGTTTGACAAAAGAAACGGTGAAACGAAATTTCTAAAAATTCAATTGCGCCCGCGCGCGTGCATTCCCCTTAATTTCACCCGCGATCGATTCAAACTCAATGCCAGAGCAATTCCTAATTGCGTTGCTCTAGCGTGCCTTCCCATGCCCGATCACGTTCGGGGAAAAATGTATAAAATACCGGTAATATCGAGGCGTTCGTGTGAGCCGGTTGCGCAAAAAAAAAGAAAAAAATAGTTGAGAGGAAAAATATGCACGATATGCAGGAAAGTTTGGTAACGTACGCGCGCGGTTGTTCGTGTTCCACCCTCGCGAAAAAGGTGGAAAGCATGTTAATTATATTCCGAATTAAACGTATCCAATGGACGCGTTTAATTACGCGATCATCCGTTACGGTTGCCAGACGTATTTAAGCAGACTGCGCGCAGTTTTCATCCCCGCGGTACGTTCGTAATAAATTTATATCGGATAAGAGACTCGGATGCGCTACGCGGTGCAATTTAGGCGAGAACCGTAAATAAGTTTCGCGCGACGTTACCTTCGCTTCTATAACTCGCGCAATTTTTAATAAAATGCTTTAAGAAAATTTGCGATGTTAGTTTAAACGTGCATGAATACGTGTGCATAATACGAGCTGGGTAGATATATTGGATCCTGGGAAATTAATTCCTGAAAACCGTGTGGAAACTATCGTAGGAAACTTTAACTTCTTGAGGGCGTATCGTTACATATGCGCACGTTCGCTTTAATATAATAGTTATTTACTATCGCGATACGTTTTAGAAACGAAGAATGTACTACATTAAAGTGGGACGGTATATTTGTACGTTGAAATTTGGTTTGAGAGCTAATAGTAACCCATTTCGAATTCGTCCCTCGAAAAGGTGATCCTTAACAAATTCGTTTCCATCGATTCAACGTGGATTTGCAGTTAAAAATGAGCCATTCTATGTGTACATACGTATATGTATCGATACGCACTGCCGCGATCCGGTCTCTTTCCCTGCACAATGTCGATTTACGTCCATAGCGAACGTATCAAAGGGCGCTGGTTAAATTACGCTGCTGAACGTGATCGAGTAGAGGCAATTTCGATGAAAACACGACGTGGCTTTATAATGGAAGTCCACAACGCGATCGCATAGGCGCACGCGAGCTCCAGTCGCGTCTCTCTCTCTCTGGTCTTAACAAAAATTATGAATCCCGCGGGCCGGCAACAGTCTTCCGCAGCGGTCTCCGTTGTAACATTTACAATGTTCCACGTCGTAAAGCTACGCTCGTAAAATTCCGACGTGCCGCAGCCGAGTGTGTTCGTTTTATCCACTGGCTCCTTGGAGGTGTTTCCTGGTTGCCGTGGCCCTTGGACCACGCTGGCTTCTCCAACGGCTCTAAATAACGACGATATCGAGGATGATTCCTTCCTTTATACTGTAGCAAACTGCTTAGAGACTCGTAGAACAATGGCGAAGGTCTTGTTTGGGTAGATACCTTAGGAAAAGTATCCACCATAGACACTAGGGGTTGACTTAGGTTGTTAAATTGATTCTGTTACGATGGATAAATGCATTCGAACGCATAAGGGCAGCCGCCACTGCGTATGGCCGCCATGGCCCCCATCCTTGCACCTAAACGCACTTAAACCTAACTGGAGCGGCCGCCACTGCGTGTATCCTCCATAGCCGTCTTCTATCGACTCAAAAACGTCCAACCCAGATCTATATCCCAGCCTATATCCCATCGAGTTCTATTTGTAGTATTCTTCAGGCACCACCGTTCCCAGCCGATCGTACCTTTAAAACGACGCAAATAAATTTGTCGTTCTACCCGTAAGAAAACAGGACCAGCGTTCGCGGTCCATTATTGGAAAAGCGTGCAAGGTGACAGCTGTCGGCCGGTGCACGCAGCTTTACGAGCCGGTGTAAAGTTCTATTGTTGGCGTCACAATGGGCGCAGGTTGCGCGTGGGTCTCGTTGCCCGGGACAATAACGTACAAAATATATGGAAATGGAACGTCTTTCGAGCACGGTCCGCCCGCGACGCGTTAAATTTTCTTTACCTTTACGTTTGTAACTTTTTCAACGTTTTCCCGCGGATATTCGAGGTGTTTCGTTCGGGCGCTTTTATTCGTCGAAAAAAATGAGAAAGTTAGCGCCGGGCGTCGTACGCTTTTTCTCGTACGCGGCGAAAGAAGTCGGGAATTACCGAATCGAGAGCCAGAGTATAGAGGTTTCGTTTGACGGTATATCGGACTGGATGTAGGGGATGTTAATCCGATCGATTTCTATAAATAACTTCTGGATTTCGTGCGTTCGCGGTTGTACGCTCTGAGCTTACATCACAAGTCGCCCACTCTAATTCGTTTGCGGGGTCGAAACTTTTATTTCTGTCTTTGGGATTCCCCGACGAACTTCGACGATTCGCGTGTAATCAAAGCTGTAATGAACACCAACTTTGGTGCGGTCGTACTACATTAAAACCTTAATCGAAAATATGGAATAAAATTTTCTCCTACGAGAATCTTTGAGGTACGTCTGACTATTACTCCCTGTTTCTACTTATAGTCGCTGAAGAACAACGTCGTATCCGCGTGAACGCACGGGAGATCCCAGTTGACCCAGTCGCGTCCAATAGCACGCGCGCCTCAACCATGTTCGAAATCGATTTTCTCGGAAACAAAGCCCCTGGCGAAAAAATTTCATCTCGCATTTTCGATTCACTTTTCCACGCAGAATAACCTATACAGCCGCTCGTGCCGCCAGTTATCGGATATACCCTATATACGCGCGTACGTGACGCGACGCGAAAGAAGCATCTTCCCGCGTAGTCGAAAAAGTTTCGGCGAGTTCCACGCCGTAAATTTCACTGCTATTCGCCCGCTGTCCCACTGGCTTGGCAATTTTCTTTAAGAATTTCCCGCGATTGTGCGACAGGCTCGCATTCCGCGAAAGCTAATATCGTCCATAGAATATTAAGTTCCTCGAGTGGCGCACTTTTCCACGAAGATACTCGGACTAGAATCTTCCTCTGGAGTTTATGCCTCTGTCGTGACTCCTTTAATTCTTCGGCTACGCAGGAATAAATTTAGGTAACTTGAAAGCAGAAGTAGAGGAGGTTAAAATTTTGAAGGTGGAGGTATCGAGGCCTTTAGTTTAAACATTTTCCATCGGAAGTTTCGGCTGCTAGAAGAGAGAGAGAGAGAGCCTCAGAATAATACCAAGGGTCTTTCAACAACGTTGCCAGGCTTTTTCAATTAGATCTCCTCAAGTTCCACGATCCTTGTTCTACAAAGGGCGTTTCGGGGCCAGGCACATCGCAGCTGGCGGAGGCACTCGTCTCTTTACCATTCGACGCATAATAAACTACAGCCAACCGCCGAGTCTCGAACGAACCGCTTCGCGAGATTCGTGGCGCACTTCAACGACCGCCGCTTCTCCATCGCGTCGAGTCTCCGTGTTGCACGACGACGAAATACGACGAGGACCCTCGCCTCAGACGATGGCCCAAAAATACCTCCCCTCGTGCTCTCGTTTCCTCGCTACCTTTGCAAAAACGGAACAGAAAAAACCGATTCCGTGCAGCGAACGTGAGCACGCCGCAGGGAAAAAAAATCGACGATGCGGAAGTAAAAGGAGGCTTAGGCAGGGACTTGAGCACGGACTATTGCCGCAGCGAGCGGCCAGCAACGAAACGAGAGGAAGAGGCGGCTATCTTCGAGCACCAGGAAGAAAATGGAAACGAGTTTTCGGGGGTATTTATTTGGGTAAAGTGAAGCAATCTCGGTAGATTAATTTTTTCGAACGGCGGGTGAGTTATTTCAGTTTTTACCTATGATAAAAGAATCAGCCCGATCGGAGGGTAGCCCATATTCTTAACCCCAGCCCACGATGCTGATTTCTCGCATATACCTGAAACATCCTGCTCTGGTATCTGAAAGCAGCCAGAGTTAAGAGAATACATTATTCCCAAGCTCTCCTCAAAATTTTCTTTCGAAAGTTCCGAAACAGAGGTTTCCTGGGAGCGTGTTTACAGTTTTCAACACCGGCATAGTAGGAATCAGCCACGCCAAGTGTAATTTAATTTTCCGCTAACCCCAGCCGCAACATGCCACTTTAATTAAAACTGTATCCTCAATTTTCGTGCCTCGAACTTCCTGGAGGAAGTTCCTTTAAGTATCTTCGACGCGCATAGCGGTGCACGCGTATTCACCCCGAGGCGTTCGAAGCTGCGCGACGTAGCAGTTCTCGCGCGGATCGCGATAACCTCCACGAGCTGGGAAACTATCGCGACGACGGTAGCACTTGTTGAAAACATCCTGGGAATACCCGCTGGATTTTACGTAAAACACCGCCTCTTACGTGTTTGTAAATAAAACATCTCTGCTGGGAAATATCGCGAACGGCTTTCGCCCGCATTTTCGAGTTTCCACTCGCGTCGTTGGAATTCCTCCGCGCCCCTGGGCAAAGAAAACAGACAAAAATGTCCGTGCGCTAGATCGAGTTGGCTGAAATATTATTTCAAATAATAAATGATTGATAGACTGTTTTACTCTGAATGTGGGTATGAAAATAGTTAAACAACCGTTATATTTGTAGACTTAGAGGTAGCGAGACTTTCGCGTAGGTTTGCACTTTTATTTTACGCGACGTTGTTCACGATAAAAATCGACTTTACAACGAGGTCGAAATCCCTGCTTCCGTGGATCTATGACTAAACAAGGTAAAGAGGAGGAAGCTGCTTCCTCGACTTGGCTAAAACTATTCGCACGTGTCACCCTATCTCATCCAATTTCGTCCACGTTCAAAGTTCCCCTGGGGCCTGGGAATACCCAATATTCCAGTCACTTTAGGCTAGAATAGATACGACCTTATGGAAGAATCCTCACGCCTACATAAAAAACACATTACACCTTTTTTGTAGACAATATCATCACCTTCATTTTCTATGATAACCACTCTCACCCTAAGCCCGTTAATATTCACGATATCATAAAAAAAAACTGATACGTTACACCTATTCACGGTTTTGCTCAATTTTCCAAGATTCCTCAATAAAGGTACGAAAGTACACGTAAAGAAATCTGCTTCCACGTGCTTATCTCGTAGCAAGAAGTGCTCCAAGTACAAAATCCGAGTACGTCGACACCAAAATAGGACCCAGTCGAAAAAGGACAGCCCGAAGGCGCTCGATGCATGCACGCTCGCTGGGGCGTCGATGGTGCGGGTGCAGGTGGTTGGCCACGAATTGTCAGGAAAAGCTCCGAGGAATACCGGCTCGATAAATGTAACTGCCACCTGATTTCCCAGAGGCGACGCGCCAGAATCGGAGCGCAGCCGACCGTTCCGAAATAGCCTTTTTCCTCGTTCGAACGTGTCGCGTACCCGCGCAGCTGATACTCGGGGCTGAATATCGCATGCCGCTTTAGCCTTCGATAAGCCGCGCCGACGTGCACGTTGCTCGCTGCCCGTTGTCCTAGCAGATCGATGCCAATACCCTGCACCGACCACGTGCATCCTCGGTCGGCCTCGCGGCGCCAGTCCTCGCGCGTTCCAGTCAACTTGTGGCACGGGGTGGATACCTCGTGGGCAAAAGAAAGAGCTAGTCTTAACCAGAATACTCATTTCTTGGTCCATCGCTGCGAGGAATGCATTCCTCTGTACACAGCCAGCGTGGTAATAAATGACTCGACATCGCGACTGTTTAGGGCTCGAAGTAAGGGCTAATTAAGCACGTAGCCACTATACGAGACACAGGAGGGGATATCAAATGTCTCTCGGTAAAAGTATTGCGACGATAAACAGTAACAGTCGCGTCGGAAGCGCGGTTTAAAACACTCGGCGCGAGTGCGAGGAGATAAATGGAGGGGACGCAGTCGTGCTGAATTCTTTCCACTGCGTTGCATTTCACTTGTATTTCCTCGTTGAATTTCATTAATCGTTGATGCCGATGTCGAGAAACTGGGACGCAATTGGACGAAAAGGAGCGTTTTTTTTTCTTTTTTTTTTTTAATTGGAAAGTCTCTGAGTTATGGCTCGTCTAGAATTTGGGATACGATATACACAAATATAAATAACACGAATAAATTTTGGGTCTGTGTTATCCGTCTATAGATTAAGTTAACCCACGATGTCAGGTGTAGCATAAATAAATAGAGAAGCCTGGAGCTCCAGTCATTGGAGTGAATGATGGATGAGGGCTCGATTGGGATTGGCCGTCCATCCTGAAAAGGTCCAGCGTACGTCAGAGCGAAATTTCATACGGAGCTCGTTAATAACCGAGTGGTTCCATTTCGCGACGCGCGTCGCCAGGCGAGCGTGCATCGCGCGGGCATAATCGATTCAGAAATTGAGCACTCGAACGATGCTGCACGACAAAGGCACGTCGAACTCCTGTCGATCGTTACAAACGACCTTTGTCAGCGTCCGCGAGTATGATTATTATATAACGAGCCTACGGTAACGTTGACGCGAGCGAAACAGTTTCGCAACATCGCCGCGTACACGTTGCACGACAGGAAAACGAATATGACACATCAGATTGGATGATGATTAGATATACAAGATGTATAGGATGTATAGTGGATAACAGGTAGACAATGTTGAACAGAGAAGCGTTTACTGGCGATAAGTGGCCGGATGAGTCGAAAAGTGGTTCTAATTTATCGACGTTAAGAAAGTATTGATAATTAAATATCACATACATTAGAATTATATTCCGTCGTTATCTGGTTCCGTTGAAAATTAATTTTCAATCTCTTCGCCGTAGAGACACATTAAAAATAGGCTAAAAATCCAAGAGAAATGGAGGAAAGGTAAAACAAAAAGCGAGAAACTTGTCCACTCTTGGATTCGTCCGACGCGACGGTCGCCAGTTAATCTTCTTTCTGAAATCCTTTTCCCATAATCCCGCGATTAACCGAATCTTCCAGTTCCGTTTGGAGTTTGGGGAGCCTCTCTTGCGGCTCGAGCGTCGGGCTGAAAGCACGGACGTAAAAAAGTGACGGGGTTTCGTTTCGCATACGGGCAGCGTGTAGCGTTTTAAAATTAGCTGTTTCTCGTGAATAGAATTAACTGAAAAGGGCGGAAAGGACGCCGCCGCCAGGGAAGGCGGAGAGAAAGAGAGAGCGAGCTCAGGAACGTTACCGCGGATTAAACCACTTTAAAAGTAGAAGGGAAAGAAGTAGACACGAGCGGCTGGAAGGTCTCTCGTACGACCTGCATCCTGCGAACCTGGACCGGAGCGCGCGGCAAATAATGAAATACAGGAAAAGTGGCGCTGTGAAAGGGTACCTAATCTCACGAGTGGGACGAATTTTTGGTTAGGTCTGGTATTATTATTATTATTATTATTATTATTATTATTATTATTATTATTATTATTATCCTGACTAAAGGTCTCCACTGTGCACGTTGGATTGTATTACTCGTGCTAGATCAAGTATGATAATTTGTACAAAGGCGTGCTGCAGCTCTTCGAGCCAACCTCAAAGACATTACGCAACACGAAACGAACGCGAAGAGTTAAGGGTGAAACTAGTAAGATAGCGCCGGGGAAACGGATCAAATAGAATGGAAAAGTAAGGAGGAGAAGTTACGCGAATCGTCGACGAATAAAAAGGAATTGCTGGCACGTTTGAAAGGGGAGGATTCTAGCAGCTGACAACGTATCTTTCCTCGAATTTATTCTTACTCTAGATTAATTTATCCCTGTTCGTTATTCACATAAAATGATCAGAATCCTAAAGATTCACAAAAGGAAAATGTAGTTCGGCCGACGGTCGATCGGGAAAATCTACTTAAGAAGATTAAGATTAGCTTGCACGGAGGATATCGCGGCGCTCCGCGCATTCTATCGTTGCATCCGGTGGGCCGGCTAAGGTCAACCAGGATTACTACAGCATAATTTAGGCGAAGCCGAAATTCACTAGGAAACTCGAGATATGCCTGACGAAGCTGTGCAAACGCATACGTAATGAGCAAACCCTCCGCGCCGACGAAGAACGTAAACTGTAATCACGACGGTACGCCCGCGGCTTTAAAGGGAATACAAGCTCTAATCCGACCCCCCCTAAGTCCGAGTAACGCGCGAAATAAAGATGTCGGACCAGCCGCGTACGATGATAACGCGGGAAATTCGAATTTTTCCACCGCCCGTGGGATTCCGAATGTCGTCATCTATTATTTAAAAGGACGTTCCGAATATTTCTGCTGGAAATTTCACGATTTAATTATCGATTACTCTTCCGCGCGAGTGCTCCAACGATAATTTCGATCCGACGATGGAACGAGGGGGAAGATTGATGGAGGGTGCTCCTGAAAACAGTGGAAGCACGTGTCTGCGGGTGACGTCGCCCGGATGCTTCGTTATTTTCATGTTTCACCGTACTTTTTTGGCAAACAGCGATGGAAAATATAATCAACGACGCGGTAATCTTCTCAATGGACCGCGGGGTGTTTTTTGTTTCCTCGACGATGGGACACCGACGAGCGTTGATGGATTAAGAACCGTCGAATACCCGTCCAGAGCCAGATCGATAGCGCAGATATCCACGCGGTATCATCGAGCACGCTTTCACGACCACTCGCTTTTCAGACATCGAATAAACAACGCTGCATGACAACTATTCAACCCAGGGATCCCATCGAGGACTCTGAAAGCTACTGCATACAATTCATAGCCCTCTGTGAACCATTTATTGCAATTTTGCAATTAGAAACCGTGGTACCACCGGCCACAGAGAAGGATTTCGCTTCTCTGCGTCAGATTTATAATCAGACAGTTACTTTTACTTATTAAGCAAAAACATTTTGCTTGCACAGCGACGGTAGTGTTTGCAAACAGAAGAACAAGACCTGCGGAACTATATTATAAAACTATCCACTTATTGCCCTTCCACAAGAAGATGACCCCTGTCAATCATCAAAATAGCAACTATCCTGAAAATTGCGAGCAAGAGAACGCGACACGTGTAAATTCGGTCTATTTCGAGTGTCCAGGTTAGCGTTAATGCGGCCATTATCCATAGAAAGGATGTTATCCCGGTTAACGATCGTCACTGTTCAGCAACAAGGCATCCATCTTCGTTCCGTAAAAGCGTGGACCACTGTCGCCCGCCATCATTCACGCTACCGGTCGGACGTTTACAGGATTATGCAGTCCAAGTGGCCATCTGTGTCCCTGCTGTACACCAACCGCGGGGTCACGGTTCATCGGAGAGCCCTGTGAATGTGTGTGTACACGCGCATCTACAACCCCTCTCGGTTCATTGATCAACTCGCGCGCGAACACAGAGTCACGAATGGCGACGCGATCGCGGCAACGATCGTAAATCATGCGATCGCGTTTTCGTTCTGCGCCCGGGAACTGCCTGCGAAAGCGTTAATTATTATTAATAGTCCACCGACGATCGACCCGCGAAACATTTGTAACTTGCAAGGTTCCAGGCTAGAACAGGGGGATCGATTTCGTTCTTCTCGAGTGGGAAGGGTTTTTGTTGAATGTTCTCTTTAAAAGAGGGAGGGACGTTTTATGTCGGAGGATTGATAAATGGATGAGAAATAGGATAGGGGAAATAGTAGAGGGAAATGAGGAGAAGATATGGTGATATGAAAGGGAAATAAAAGAGAAGTCAGTGGGAAATCGTAGGGAAATGAAAATACAAAGGTAACCCAGAGGGAAATTCAAAGGAAATGATCAAGAATTAAAATCAGCCAAATATCCGACCCAAACGAACGACATTGACCAAACAAACCAAGCCCAAGGCGTAAAATAAACGTTTCCAACGGAAACGACAAATTGTCACCGACAGGAATCGCAGTCATATCGCGCACACGGGTGACGCAGAAATGCGCCGATTTAGGCGAGCAATAGGAAAGCGAGCGAAGCCAGCCTGTGGATCCTGTGGCTCGCGTGGGATTGGAGGAACGCGAAGCTTTCGAGAACACGGCGAAATATTCGGCCCGGTCGAAATGTACACGGGTGCTCGGCGTCGTTTCTTCTTTTTATCGAAGGACAATATTCGGCGACGCGCGATGCAAGAATGCAATTAGAATTCACCGAACGTGCGCGGGATTCCGAAAGGGACGCGGCTCTATGAACACGGGAACGTCGTGGAATACGAGTAAATGAAAGACGCAGATGCGGTGGCGCGTGCTGAATCGCGCACCATGCTTCGTGCTCGCGTCCGACGAGTTTACGGTGCGCATAAATTATCCAGCTTCTCCGTCGAGTCCTCCCGTCGCAGTCGCCGTGAACGCGATGAATCAACAATGCCGTGTCGCGGGTGAGGCTTGCTGGCAGTTTTCTGGATTCTTATTCGTCGCTGTGCGTCGAACGACCACGCCAGACTAACCTCGTCGACGACGTCTTTCCCGCTGCGAATTACTCGCGCTGAAAGGAACATCGTGCCTCGGTTTTTCGTGAAATTACCACCGTACCTCGGTTTCGTCCCTTTTCAAATGGAGGAGTTTACATGGAGTTGCCCCTGGCAACCGAGCTGACTATGTACCGTTCGCGAGCGAGAAGAACGAATCTGGCTGGACGTGAACATTTTTGGATTTTTTTCAAACTGTGGACTTGAGGGATACTCTGTTTTGTTGCGTGTAAAACAAGATAATCATATTTGAGTCTCAACTTGATGGACGTCGCTGTACGAGGAGTCTAAAGTGCTCAAATCTGAGTAGCTTCTCGAAGAAACTGTTGCAACGTTATATTGACTCGGACGTATGTAGTCGATAGCAGAGGTGCATCGAGGCGATCGAGTAAATATCAGTCGAGAATTCAAATCCCCTGAGACTTAAACGTCTGTTGCCTCGGATGCATTATCGTGATAGGAAGCAATGCTGGACCAGTAGAGCCAAGAAAGTATCAAGAATTTGATAAGGGAGAATTTCGAAATTGAATTGCTTATAATTTTTAAACTAAAAAGGGGCAAATGAAAATTCCAACGGAGCATCGATGGGCAAACGTTTGCAAAAAGAAAATTTTGAATTTTTTGATATATCATACACGTTTGCAAATTTTACGCTCCCATAAGTTTATCCTGTGTAATCGGTAATAAAGAAGGGGAAGGCGTTGGAAGAGCCAACGAAAGGAGCAACGTTTTTCCAACGGTACTTTGAAAGCTGTCGTTCGTCGATCGACAGTATCGCGCGAGCGTTTCCCGCGTGGCTGGGGGTGGATTCGGTTCCTCGCGCTGTCGAAAAGAGTAGAGTCACGGGAGAACGAGATCGGTCCGCGATGAATTATGGATGCGCCGCAGAGGGAACGTCGAAAATCAAAAGGCATTTCTCCCCTTAAATTTCCAACGGCCTTGGCAGAGTGCCAACGCGATGCTGAGCGGTCTAAATGTTGCCTTCGAGCTCTAATTAACGCCGACCGCTCTCCAAATGCTCCCGATCGAACGCCTAACTCGTTTCGCGTAGGTGTCGAACAAATCGCGCATTTGCGGGGAGCGTGATACACTAGAACTCTTAATTCTTATTCTTATAACTCTTATTACAGTAGTTTACGTCATAAATTCCTAGAATCTACGGTCTACCGATGACAAAAACCATAAATTGTTTACGAGTTCTGTCCCATTAGTCTCGCCAACCATTTCCTCCTGATACTTAGAATGAACAGCGAACCTAAGGACCAAAAACAGCGCCCTTGTCCCTACCATACACAACAATGTCACCATATAAAAACTTGCCGGTTTTTGTCTACCATTCTCCTGCTTCTAAGAGGTAAATCAGCGAGGGCCGTTCCCAAGCAACGACGCGAATGTTTCTTCGAAAAGGTTCCAGCCGCGATCGATTCCGTTATGACCGCGGCAAATGTATCTCGCCGCGACGAAATGTGTAAAAAAGGGTAACGCGGGAACGGACAAAACGGGGGTCACAGCGAGGGCCGCGAGAGTGCAAGGGGTAGCGTCCGGAAATCGGTACGATGAATTATGCATGCCAGGAATCGAAGCGTGGCTATGCATGCAACATTGATCGTCGAAATGCCGCATTACGTATTTGGAGCGTGTACCCCGCGAGATATCGCGAAAATACTTGCAACACGGCGGAAGGTGGACGGCCGAAAAAATTCACCCACTCGCGGATACCGATCTCGCTTCGGGTAATCCGCGAGGAAATTAAATAACGCGCTGAGAATCGATCATTTTTAGGTGGACGTAGTAATATTCAGGGTGTCCCGTGACTGGTGGTACAAAGCGAACAGGATGTGATTCTACGTGAAAAATTGAATCGGAAATGTAGAATAATATTTTGTCTTGTGACGCTTTATTTTCGCAAATAATCATCAGCGAGGTTTCAACATTGGGAAAATTCCATCGCTAGAATTCTCGCCTCGACAAATTTTCTTCAACGGCAGGGAAATTGCTTAACAATAATTAAGTCTAAACTTGACGAGCTTCACGAAAAAGCTCTACAAAACAGCATTCTCGCTTCTTCATATTTCACGCGAAATCACTATGAAAACTGCACGGAAACATGAAGTTCCCTTGTAGAGGTTAATTAATTGTTCCACGCAACTTTCCGGGTATTCGAAGTTTATAATTACTATTCCGAAAGTAAATTACGTCTTCAAATATAAATCACTGTATTCTGCGGAGGTTTTAAATCTCTATAAGTGTGGTACTTGTACTGTTTGAAAGTTTAAGAAGAAATCGGTACGAAAACTGTTCGGGAGAGTAAAGTTCTCCGTCGGGACCAATCAATTGTCCGCGACCGTATGTATTTTAAGAAGACGCGAAATTACGCGGATCGATACCGCGGTACGTTAAAAACTTCATAAGCCCTCGTGAGCCTGAATAAATGAACGTAGTCTGATGAACTTTGCTGTTCCGTGCACACCAACCGTTGAATTAAATGTGGAATGGCTCTCGGTTTGTTGCAAACTTTGGGAAACTAGGCAATTACTCCGAAATAATGTCCTCGGTGGGAATTTATGTAATAAAACTGCTTTCTATTCTCAGAGATATTACACGACAGAAAAGGAACACAAAGGATTAAATGATTTAAAAAAAAAGAGAGAGAGAAAAGAAAACAGACACGAATACAGTCACCAGTGACGCGAGTAGAATCAAGGGAGGCGCAAACGGTCGCGAGTCATTCACGACGCAAAATTGAACGGATGCGTGGATGGTCGAAGGCGGGGCTGCAAATTAATTGGAAGCACTTCCACCGCGTCGAATCGATAATCGTTAATTAGGGTGACGTCAAAGGACGACAGCTCCGACATTCCCATCGCGGATAATGCAGGCGTCGTTACGAAACCGTTCAGGCTCTAATAGATTGCTAAACAGAGCTTGACGCGTCGGTGCTTTATGCAAATCCATTTTGCATAAATTGAAAATGTCTCGACGCGGTACAACTTGTATCGCAGCTCCCGAGACGCTCGGGAGACTACGCAACGTGATTCTTGATTAGGGCGACCGATAGATTCACCAATTGCGATGCTTGCTCTTAGGCGTTGAGCAATCGTAGGGCACGTGTTTTTATTATTTTTTAATTCAAGCAAATGGATTAGAAAATAAATGAAGTTACAAAATTATATCTTGTAACCTTGTGGTGTGGCTAACTAGTAGCCAATGGGATGACACGAGGGTCTTGGTTTCCTGGAGACCCTTAACTGGCCACCCCAAGTCCTAAAGAAAATTTCTGTCTCTACTTACCCCAACGAGCATGTCAACCCTCAGGCCTCGCTCTCTCTCGGGCAAGAGAACATTTTTCCAAAGGAAATTGTGGTTCAGAATCGTCTCAGCTACCCTCCATTTCCGGTTCTTACACTAATTCTGGGACACCCTGTATATATCCATGCCTCTTAACAAGATCGTGTTTGAAAGACCGAATGGATTGCAACGATCTACTTAACCTACATTTGTCATTAGATCCGTACCTCTTTTGTTTCTTTCCAATTAAATAGAATTTAAATACAACCCTCGCTATATATTCTATCGACATTAAAATTCTTCCAATTATCTTATGAACAGACCATTCCTGACGGTTCAGATTCTTTCACGTTCTACCAGCGGTAGATTGGTAACGACTTTAATCAAAGAGAGTTCGTTGAAGCTTCGACGTTTGTTCGGTTAGAAAATCCGACGTTTTTTCACGGCACGTTCAATTTGCGTCTAGGATAAAAGCCGTTGCAATAAACAGTTCGCGACAAGCCATCGTTTAGAGGAGGATCCATAGGATATTGGACGTTTTGCAGCCGCTCAAAGCGCCCCTTCGACTGTAAGAATATTTGCCAGCATCGCATAGGTTCCAATATCTCTCGCCGTACATCACACCGGAGTAAATCCCGGCAGTAATTTTTACGGGGTAGCTCGATCGCCCCCCAACCTCCTACGTTGGCTGCTGAACACAGAGAAGGCGTTGGATGGACCTCATGATACAGTGGTGGCCAAACGTTGTCGCGATAGGAGCTATAAATCGCCTATCAGAAAGAAAATCTCAACGCTGCGTCCTATACCGAGCCGCTGTATACAGAGTGTTCCATGAACGGGTGGTAGGATCGAGTAACATGTAATTTACGTTCAAAGAAAATTGCTTCGTTTCGAGATAAAATCGCATTTGAAAGTTCCGTTACCGATGATGACTTTGTTAGTAACGTAGTGCACTCTGTCGATTATACAGTTCTTCGGTGGCAATGTAGACCGATCCGTCGGCGACGTAGAGTAGTTCTATCGGTAGCCATCGGCGTTAACTATCGGTAATGTAGCGCAGTTTATGGATCTGGCGGTAATGTAGAACACTCTGTTCTCTATAACACGGAGTGGACCAAACCTTGTTACGATAGGAGCCATAAATCGCTTATCAGGAATTCTCGAAAGCCGCGTCCTATACTAAAACGATAAATACTGGGTGTCCTAAGTCCGGTACAATCGGATAAGTGGTAATTTATCTTCGTGCAACTATAAGTCAATGATATGAAATCAATTTTTTTTTTTTTTTTTTTTTTTTGTATAGAGCTTCGTCTTCGAGATAACAGGAATAGGAAAATTCCGTTTTTGTTGAGTGTTATTTTATTTATTAATAGGTAACGTTGACCACCCTGTTGGCTATAGAGAATACTCTATCGAGACTGCAACGTTCTTTGTTGATAATACAGAGCACTCTGTTGGTAATGTAGATTACTCTGCCAACTGTACGCTCTACCCTGCATCTCCCTTTCCTTTGACTGATGAAACTTGTACACATTGCGCATAGCGCGTCTAATGGTTTGAGAAACGAGCACCTGGGGGAAAGGCAAACAAATATAGAGATTGATTGGAAGCGAAAGGTCCAAGCAGCCAATCGACCGTTAAGATTTAACAATTAACCTCGCGTACCAGCGAACCGCAATCGATTACAAACCACGTTATGTAATGCCATAACGAAATTTCTCCGTACGGGTGCATCGACTGGCCGCAAATTCAGTTTACCGAGTAGTTTATTCGATTACAGCAAATATAGACGACCCGTGGCCGCGCCTTTGCGATCGGATGAAGCAATGGTTAGGTAATTCGATTCATATCTCTCGAGAAAGATGATTTCGTCCTCCGTTTCGAGGATTGGCACACTTTTCGATAGACAATATTCTGTTTATATCTATCATCGAGTCTCTTGTTCTGTATTCTTTCTTGTTATTTTTCAAAATAATTCTAACGAATAATATATTCATTATTTATATTCCCCTCTGAATTTATTCGTGAAAAATGAAAGGAATTACATTCTCCCTCAAACACGCGTCAGTTAATACAACACTGCTTTACCTTTAGCATTAAAAGCATTAAAACATTAAAATCTCTTGGGACTCACCTAAAAGCTCGAATCGTGGATAAATAACTAACGAGTATCAATTATTTAAAAATCCGGAAGCTCGGCATTGCCGGATGCCGAATTCGAAATCGCGCGAATCCAGAGGATGTTTATCGAGCCACCTTCGTCGTTTGCGGTTCCAATTTTCGCGCGTTAATCGCTTCGATTCCATGAATTTTGCGTGGGCCATCGAAAACGGCACAGAACGCCGATTTCCGAAACATATTTCTCGTTATCGACCAATCCCCGATAACGTAATTTCGTTATTTCGAACGCTTTGCAGCAACGCGTGCGTTACGAAAAATTCCAGATCGTTTTTTGTCTGTCAACAGTTTTTTTCCATTTCACACGGTGGATTATAAACCCCTTAGCGTTTGGCACTTTGGGGACATCTTTATTCATATCTCGATAACCCATTTTTTTAAAATACACAGTTCAAAGTCTGTGTGTTCGTGATTTCGAACACCTCGAACACATCGTTCCTCTCTTCTTTTCTTTTACAAGATCCAGTAAAAAACCAGCTGCGTTTCTTTACAAAAAAAAAAGAACGATGCACCCCTCGATGAAACATTGTTAGTGACGTTAAGTGGTTCTTGCAAACTGCCCGTTGACGCCGTTCGAGCAGCGTCTCGATATTGTCTGTATAAGTTACCCAGGGTGAATCGAGTTGGCTTCCCTTAACGGAACGGTCTGTTTTGGATTTCGGAAATTTAGAATATCTTTGAACATTGAACTTTCGACGAATCGGGGGGACGCAGTGGTTCAAAATTAACGGGACGTTCACATCGAACCTACCATTTAATTTAAACTTTCTTCGATAAATATAGAGGGTACGAATATTTATGGGCTGACTGTACGTATGGGTTGCAACGAGTAGCAATGAGTATATAGGTTCGCGAACTCTTAACAAATAAATGCTGGCATCATGCGAGGCACACGATACCTCCTTGAACTACATACTTAGAAATGGACCCACTGTATATCGAGCGCTCGAAAGCTCTTAACCAATAAACATCGCAATCAATTACGTTCCCTCCAATGTAAATCAGCCCTCCAATAACGATATCTGTTGTTCCTGCTCCTGCGAGACCCCGACCATAAATATTAATACTTTTAAGGAGTGATGCAATTTCTTCTGGCGCTATATATTCCCCCCAATCGACGAGTTCTTGCGAGAGCTCGCCCTCGATGTCGCGAACGTAGCCAGCTCTGTATCATATCTCTCCTCGTTTTTCGCCCGGTCCCGAGTTTAGTGGGTTCCTCGTGGAAGAGGTGTCCTTAATCACAGCAGCGAAATGATATTCCACTTTTTCTATCGAAACCATTATTTCTTATTCTAACGTCCGCTCGTTACATTTAACGAGAACGAAAGTTTTCGCGGTTCGCTCGGTTCTCATGAATATGGAACCCACGAAATTCTTCCAACCCCGTCTCCGTTCGACGATCGTTATTCTCACGGTCGAACCACGCTCGTTTCGGACGCGTTACGTTAATTATTTTTACGCAACCCCACCGACATCCTGTCCACCCGCTATCGGTTCATCAGCCCCACGGAATCGTCGAATCGAAAGGGAATCGAATGGCGCCGCGACGCGAGCACGCGATAGTGCCTGTCAGTTTTATCGAAACATTTGGGAATCCACGCCCGTGCTCCTCGACTATTCTGCACATTGTGCTCGGCGCGACCGGTGCAGCGACAGGTTACGTGTCAAAAAGGTTATTTACATGGCCCTTTGTTCCGTCATATCAGATTTTTAACTGAGAATATTTTCATACTTTAGTATCGGCGAATAGTTACGAGTCTGACCGTGTGTCTCGCAGACTATTATTGTTATTAATATCACGCTGGATTTCGAATCAGAACGCGAAAAGTTAGCTGACAAGTTGCGAGATACACTTGTGAAATTCGAAACGACGCGACGGAAATCGTCGAAATGTCACGAATGCAAATTAACTGTCCGACTTGACTCGACGAGCAAGGAGCACGCTAATTTGAGATGTATTATGCTCGGTCGTCGCCCCGAGGTTTAATAGTTGCAACGCAACCGCGGTTGGTTCCCTCGTCGAGAATTGTTTTCCCGTAGCTGGGAATGTCGAACGTTTGCCGGTAATTGTTTTGGATCAACCGCGTCGCTCGTAATATTCGCCGAACGGTGTTTCGCGGTTGTCGCGACATTAACTTACAGCGTTTCGACGGTTACGTCGCGTCGACGAGCTTAATATCGTCAACAGCGTTTCGGGAACTTTGCCTACTTCGAGTGGCCCTCGCCACGTCGCTGGTTCGATTACAGAGTTGCGCGTTACCCGAGCCAGTTTCTATTCGAACGAGGCGTCGATCCTAGCTTTTATTTGGACGAACGGTTCTGCTATCGAACTAAATTTTATTCAAAATAAACTAACTTTCGTTAGTTTTGAACCACTTTTTCGTTGGAATGAACTGTAAAATCAATCCCTGCCCCCGAGGACCTCCGCAACCCCTGGGCAAAGTTTCTGGCGCTCGAAACACCGTGCAATAATAAATAAAATAAAAAATCCGGCGTGGCCTCGGTCGATACGCGATAAGCAACTGAAACATATTCCGCGAAAAAGTATCGCGTTGCGATTGTTTGGCGACGAGCGTTCCGCGCGAAAGTAAACACGGCCACGGGCAGCCGCGAGCGAAATCGATTAGGCCAACGAGCCGCCGATAACAGCTTCTGATCCGTTTATCGCTAGCTCGTCTTTCGCCGGAAGTTACGTGCCTGACGTAATTTCAAAATCTGATTAGAGTGCGCGCCGCCAGGGGGAATGGGGCGAACGTATATCGCTGCTCGATAGCAATTAGTTCCCCGTGATTGGCCGAGGACCGATCGACCGTGCTCGTTCAGCCTCGTTAAACCTTTTACCTGCCGTCAAGCCTGAACAATAGACTGCAGCGAAAACGTTGACTTTTGATCGCGAACACCGTCCGGTTCGTGGCGCGAAATACAGTTGAGTTTCAGTTTTTTTTATCTCGAACTTTTGACACGTGTTCTGGGACCTTTGGGGATATTTTTTGGCAACTGTCACGTTTTCTACAGCAACAGGAAGGACGAAAGTGTATCTAGAGATAGTTTATTTTATATTAAATAATCTTGGGAGACGAAACTATTTGTTGGCGAGTACTTGAAAGATTTTTCTATTTTAATATGCATCGCTGTTGGGAGAAGAGGGAAGGAGGATGTACTTTCTACGATTCGAACAATGACGATTCTATCGATACTTGAACAATTGATCAGGATTAGGATTCTTCTCGGAGCGGGAATCGTGCATTTCGAAGTCACCTGTTGCACAGACGCTTGCTGGTCGCTCTTTCGTTATGCAGAGGGTTCGTTCAGCAGTAAAAAGTTTGTTCGGAATACGTAAAGCGAGACTACGTAAACTTGGACTACGTAAAGCTCCGCTACATAAAACTTCGCTGCGTAAAGCGAGGCTACGTAAAGCGAGTCAACGCAAAACGAGTCTACCCGAGTCTGAAGTCCCTTCGTGCAACATCAAAGCCCACGGAGTTCAATTTCTTTGACCTTTCTCGTAGAAGGATGGTCGAAGCAAAATTAATCTTTAAAGTTTTCCTAATTGGCACCGCGCCTCCTATCTGTGAGTCTTCATCTTGATTCCGAAGTTCGAAAGGAAACCACCCCGGCTGGTCTCGTTGGATCGCTCCCATCGCTTTTAACTTCTTCGAATTTCCATCCCCGACGTTGGCCAGGCTCGTCGGAAACATTAATCATCGAACCGCTCTAATGGAAATCCATCGAGGTGGCTCGATAATTAATTCATAAATTAATAGCGACATCGGTGGGAACCAGCGAACCCTGGCGTCCCTAGTTACGTCGCTGTTCCGTGTTACTTTAATTTTTGTTCCAAGTTTGATTGGATAAATCGGGTTAACCCTACCGCTTCTAATTTTAAAGATATATCAACATATTCAACCGATGATTCCAGTATTCCTGAGCAATTTTGATTTTTCACATCGAAAGGGTTAAACCAAAGAGTATAACGCTCTCGAAACGAGTATCGTACATGTCCCTCGATTTCTTTCATCCATTCACATTTTTTTTCAATCGAAATTCCTATTTATATCACACTCTCGAGTGGGTGGGAATTAAGATCTTTGAGACGTCGCGTTTGGAAGTTCTTTGTCTACATCGATTGAACTGGGAAACGCTAGCCCACGGCTATGACGTCTCCAGGGGAAGACCCTCTGTTCCGATTAACGGAACGATTGTGTCGGCTGATTGGCGCGAAGTGTGTTGGACTTGTCGACCACGCTGGCAAATACGCGTGAGACCGTTTAACGCCTCGCGCCGTCCCGGCGCACCGAATTGCCGCTTGTTGATTCGGAGTAGATTCGATCGAAACCGCGGAGCGCGTTGCTTACGGGCCATGAATCACCAGAGGCCATCGATCGCGTTTCCGCCATCACCCCCGGAAGTCGATCAACGGAGGTAACCTGTTACGTAAGTAGAAACTATCGAACGTCGAACCTGTCCGCCATTTTCGCGCGGAAAAATCGTCTCTTGCCGATTGCTCGTGATCTCTGACTATTGAAAAAGATTGCTGATCGATGGCTACCGACTGTAGAAGACTATTTCTGATGATTCTGAACAATTACTGAAGTTTGCTAACGATTTCTGACCATTCCTCGCAACGCAATGATTCGTTTATCACGAATTCATAAAGTCCGCTAACCGTGTTATAAATCTATTTTGTTACAAATTCATCAATTCGTTACGAGCGTATACATATTCAATGAACACGTTGGGAATTTTCAAACTTGGTAAACGCATCGGAAATCGATATTTCCCGTCGATATGAACCGAGGTGTATACTTCGGCGAGCCGTCTAGCCAAGGATTAATGGAAGCCACGTCGTAGGTGGCTTCGTTTCAATTCCCTTGCGTGCCACGTTTCGCCAAATTCGTCGAGGAGGAGGTGGAGAAGCAACAGAAGGATGCTGGATGCGCGAAGATGGTTGCCACTGGATACACGCCAACGACGTCGGGTACTCGGACTACTTACGACCGAATGGCCAATAAAGATCTCCCCGCGTTCACCGTTATCGGCTATAAAAATTTACCCGCCCCTGTCCCGCGGTAAAATTTAAATACAGATCGCGTCGAATTCACCCAGCCCTCGTTCGATGCAATCCTGACGCTTCCATTTATCGTTGAAAACGTTACCGGATTCCACGACTCTATTCGCAACTGACAGCGATGGGAGAAACCTCGACGCGAGGAATCGAGCTCAAGGATCCCGACCAGGGATTATTGGACGGGGCTGGAACGTGATTGACATTGCTTTTTGGGGCATCAATTATTTCGTTATGAACCGGCTAATCCTGGAGGAATAATTTGGGAGTCGTGGAGTATTTTCCTCGTTTAACTTCTTAACCTAATACCTAAGTCATCTAGTACGTACCTTGGACACTTGGTGAGAACTGCACGTTGCCACGTGGAGTGAGATATGCGCACGTTGCGACGATTCATGCAGAAATCGTATCCACTCGTGATTAATACAGCGTAGTAGCCAAGCGATTGCATAGTTGGCGGAGGGAACTTTTAGAATTTAGTAATATCTCCAGCGTAACGGAAGAACCACGCGAGAGAGAGAGGAGACGAGCGTTGCAGAGGATTACCCGAACGAAGTATCGGAAAAACCGCTAGCCCATCGCGCGCCGGCCAATATTCCTCCCGATAAAGTCTTTTAGCTTCTGTCGTGGCTTCGTTACAGTCTGGCTTCCCGCGTGCATATTTATTTGCCTCGGGGAATCCGCTGCCATTAGCCGCAGAGCTTTGGGCGATCGGTAGGTAGCAGGTTCGCTTCTAGCGTCTCCAAACGTTGCGGAAAACGCGATAGCTTGCGAGTTCCATGCAGAAATGTCACGTAGAAGCGATTCTGTATTTTAGTTTATTTTTCGATGCCTTAGAAGCCTCGGTGCATGCGCAGTTTAGAATCTACCAATGGAATCCCCGTTGGCGAAGATCGGATTATTAATCGGGGTCACTTTGGTTAATTTACACTGGCGTAGTCGCGTTAATTCCTTTGAAAATGAAATCCTCGCAAGAATATCGAGAGCATCCGGGTGCGTTTGACGTATTTAGTTGACGAGGGACGAGGAAGGGAGACAGCGATGATCAAAAATCCATTAGGGACTCGTGGCACGGCATTATCTGGCATCGATATTACCCGCGATCGTCGTGTTCGATAAAAAAATTTTCTCCGCTTCTAAAATTGCAGTTTCTCCTTCGAGAAAATAAATGATAGGGTGCGGGGATGCGACCCATGCCAAGAAATCGATCAGGAATTAATATGGTCGCGTTCCGCTCGATTGCGCTCGAGTGGCCTACTAATTATATGCCAGTCCTGGTTCACCAGCGAAGAAACGATGATTTATTACGCTGAATCCGCCGATATCCCGCGAGCCGATTCAGCAGATTAATTGAAATGCAGACGCAACGAAAATCTGAAAGCGTCGCTCGCTGTTGCTGACGTTCACGTAGCTGATATACGACAAACTGTTCAATTTGTAATCAATTTTTCCCTTGGCGCGGTGGCTCGAGTTTTACCGAGCCGAGAGGGAAGTTTTGTTAGTATCCGAGAGGGAGATGGTTGAAAGGGTTAACACTAAAAAGTTAATCCTGTAATTATCTAACATCGTATCAGACATAAAGGGTGTTTGCGTATAAAATAAAATAAATACAATATATGAACGAATAAAATAAACAAATCGTGATGCAAATTGAGCTACATCCAGCAATCCGTTAAGAATTTTAATTCAGCCGGAAGCGGCGTCGCGACTCGCTTAAAAATTCCAAGCTGGCGACCGTCGATGAATTCCGAGGGAATATAATTCGCCGCGATTCCCCGCGAGGAAACTGGGAGCTTTCGATCGCAATCTAAACGCAAACGCGATCGAAGTCGAGGCTAGAATATTTGCTCGTAAATCGCTAGCAAATTCCTCCTGCCAGTGGTCGGAGAACAAATTCAGTTTGTTCATCTTAAACAAATTCCTCGTCACGTTTTTTGTATTATTATACTTCCAGCCCAATCTTTTGACTATAAATCTCGTGCAGAGGTATCGACCGACATGTTACAATTATATCTTCGTGTCTTCCTTAATTTCGTAACTCGTTCAAGAAAGCTTTCCACTTCTGTTCCCCGCCGTTGCCCGCGAGGATTTCCTCGGACGTCGGCCGAGGTGCTCGGTAAACATCGTCTCGAAGCGTAATTACGTTAAATAAACGCGTCGTCGACGGCGCACCGTGCGCAATCGGGCCACTTAAACGGCTGCGAGCAACTGGAGGGTGTTTGGCGAAGTCAGCCCTCGTTTTCAAATTCTCTGCTTTCTCGCTGAAAAGTACAGAGTACCCAGGGAAGGCCAAAGTAGACCAAAAAGGGAGCACCTGTGCCCCGGAGTGTCCTCGCTGTATTCAAGTAATTGTAGCTTCGAAGCAACAGATAGAATATGCTACCTTTCATCCATTCCCTTCGTAGAGGTTATTGGTTGATTTTGTTGACGTGGAAGTAGGTTGAATCAATTTACTGTCTTCTTCATCTAAATCTTCCTCTTCGGTGTTCCGTATACAAGACAGGGCGAAAGGAATAAGTCAACTGACTCGAATCTTAACGAGATCTTGGCACGTCCCTGGTCCTTGCGAAGGGTCTTTCGAAACAAACGCAAACCAGCAATCAGAATTTGGAATTTAGTTTGAAGCGAGCAACCAGCGAGTGGCTGTGGATGGAAAAAGAGACGCTGGGAGTGGTTGGTAAGCGGACGGAAGCTCTCTAATATTTCCAGGCTTAATTACGATGACGAAATGAATCTGAGAAATGGGAATGCTTCCGCATTCGGAGAACGAGGCACTCTCGCGACGCTCGTTGAAAAATCTCACTTTTCAGGTTGAATTTTGTTCAAATACCCCCACCCTCCTCGGTTTGTCTTTTCTTTCCGTTTTTCATTCCCCTCGTCGCTTTCTTCTCGTTACCTTTTCACACACTGTCACGCTTTGTCTTCGACTCTCTGTTCCATTTTCTCCCCCCTCTCCCACCCGTAGATTCATTCCTTTCGGAGTCTTTCAACCGTCCCTCTCCTCGGCCCACCTACACTCTCGTTGTCTTTCCTTCGCTTTTCCGTCGCGGCCCTCTATCCCACTTTCCACTCCGGCCGCTTCTAATTTTCCACTTTGCTCCCGTTTCGCTCGCGTTGCATCCCAAAACCGTTTCGCCGACTATTAACGTCGCGGAAAATGATGCAGACTTTCCGAGCGACGTCCCCTGGAATCTTGGATTAGCGAGCGCGGAAATGCTCCCGGGTTTCCTGTCGTCTTTTAAAGAAATTGCCTCTCGGACGTTTTCTGGTCCAACTTAAACAATATTCCAGGAGAGATCGCTGGTTGCCATTGAAATTACGTCTCTTTAGGGTGTCTACGGTATATTCAAAGAGGAGGGCAAGTGTTGACACGGTGATTGATTCGGTGCACGGCGTGTCGGTTGACATACTCGTTGACGATCCCTTCTGAGCATCAACTAACTTCTCGTTTTTCTTTTCTGGTTACAGATGCTGGGACCAGCGTGCAGGAAACAACATTACGGCCCGCGCTGGTAAGTATCAAGGAATCCTAATCGTCGTTGGTCTCCATCGGGACGAGGATTCGACCGATGCTTGTACCTCTGCCAAATAGGAAACTGCTATGTACCGCGAACGTGCTCGGAATGTATCGTAAATCGTTTCTTAGCCAGCCAACCCTTAGTCTTTTTGTCCAAGAAGAGAGTCAACCGCACAAAACAGGCAGAGTTTGCGTAATCACAGGACGATCCTTGATCGTAGAATTTTCTCTCGCGATCCACTCAAGCTCTGAGAACTTTCGCGAGAAGTAATCTCTCTACAAAATACGCTTCGCAAAAATCTAGCAGTTTCGTTCGAAGAATCCTCTTGCAAATATTTGTTTATTTTAAACCAGATTTCCTACCTCCATTCAAAAGCAAGCTACGCAAACATGTCCCAACTGTTTAAAAACCGTCAACAATTCAGAGAAAAATAAACACGATTGTAGACGTAACCGTTTGTAAACAAACTGATTAAAAAAGGAAATAACTCGAACGCCCTTTCCTCGATAATCCAAAGTCGATTCAACGTTTACCTCCGATTCGAAAATCCTCGGCACGCGAAACTCGTAAATTCCAGAATTAACAGCATTCCACCTTATCAGAGATTTATCGACTAAACTCCCGGTCGGTATTTTAGAAATTGCAACCTCGTCGCGCGAGGGACTCTTTGACGTCGTTCAATTTCCCTGGTTATTTTCTAACGATAAATTGCTATCTAACGGGAAATTTGGCCCGTGAACGAGCTCGTCTCGCGCCCCATTAGCTTCCTATTCGAAACAAATACATCCCCTCTGCCCCTGTCCTGCAAAATTACGCAAACAAATGGATATCAATTGAAGCGTTCCATGCGAACGATCCCGATAAATGCGTCGATACGGTCGCGCTACAAACGAAATTTACAACTGGCTTCGAGCGTTGCAGGTAAATCAATTAAACGATGGAATAAAAAGAAAGGAAAAAGCAAACCGTGCCAACGGCGGGTATCGATGCTCGTCGATCGTTAACAAAATTCTAACATTGTTGTACATTTTATCGTGCGCCAATGTGATTACAAACGCGATGCGGTTACGATTCTGAGCGAACGGGAACGTTTCGTGTGCGCGGAAAGCAATTTGCGACACGGGCACGCGAGGAAATTCGTGTAAAATAAAAGCGGACCGCCATTGTTTGAGTTGAAGAAATTAAATAACGGAAAACAGTCGGTGGAGTTAATTAAAAAGTATACCACGGGAAAAAGGGGAGCAAGACGAGCAAACGTTGGCGCACGATCTCGTCGCGTGTAGACGTTTAGGGGAAAATCTTAACCCAGAAACTTCTCGGCAGTTTCTGTCCAAAGAAAGGGTTGAAATTGCGCTTGGATTGTCCGACAGGAAATATTGTACCGCGTCTTGCAGACCTATCGGTTCGAGTCGAAGCCTCGAGTTCAGATCGAAATGCAAATGAATCGCGCGTGAAAGTGAGTGCGATCGATTGGTTCCAGGGTCCCGAGACCTGGGGAACGAACACGAGCTCGTCGACCGTCAGGTTCGTCGAGGGTGCGGTCGGTCGAAGACGGCCGTCCCGCTCGCAGGGTGAACGGGAACAGGTCGAACCGCGGACGAGCGTGAACGAGCGCCAGCACCAGGTGGTGGAGGATGACGAGGAGGACGAGGGGCCGGAGGAGGACTACGAGGGCGGGGACGAGTACGAGGACGAGCTGAAGGCCGTCGTCGAGTCGCACGAGGCGATGTCGAGGGACGACACTAGGAACTCGAACGTGTCCGCGGCAACCGCGACCGACGCCGCCGTAGAAGCTGGACCAACCGCTGCCAAGAACTTCGACTCGCACGAGGTGATCACGGTCAACGATTCCGACGAGGATGTCGCTTCCAACGAGGCCATCACCGACGAGCACGTCGACAAGTACGATCAAGAGGTTCGTCACTTTCTATCCATCTTTTTCTTTCTTTCTTCTTCGTTCGCCTGCTGTTTTTCTTCTCTTTTCTTGGTCGGTATGTGTAATCAAGATTATTGTCAATGAAATGTACCGACGATATTCTTGGCAAGATGCAGGGCTACTTGGAACCTGCCTCGAGCTTTTGCATTTCTGGACAGACACATCATGTCGAGGCAGGGTAAATTTCAACACTTGCAAAGTATATCAAGGCTTTCCACCGACTTTCGTTCCACTGAACGACAAGCAATCGATAGTAAGAGTTCCGCACGCGTTGCATCGGTGACCCGAATCCTGCGGAAACGTCGAGCCAAGCCTTGACCACTGTGTTTCATTGGATGGGGTTTGCTGGGGGAACCGTGACCCGCGAACGACACAACCCTGACCTACCGTCGAACCGTCCTCCGCTTTCTTTCCCAGTTCTATTCGCGATTATGCTGGCTGCGAGCCAGGATAACGTCGATCTGGTCGTCCATCGCGCCTGATCCTCATTCTGCCGACTATCTATGTGCCAGGAAATTTCCATCCTACGCGACTTCGGTATCAATATTCGTCGCATACAGTCGTTGAACATTCATCGGTTCGACTTCGATTTTTAACGCGCTTTTTCAACAATTTCAGAACCGTTCCACGACCGATAAATTCGATATCCTCGTTCAATTTTTTAGATCCGATTCGTAGCGCGTCTTCGTGACGATGAAAACGGCTCCATCGGCGCCCAGTTTCGCGTCTGACTGGAATTTAAAAGGAGGCAAATGGCGAAAGGGATACGATACAGGGTCCGAGTCGACGCTTGACTCGAAGAGCCATTTCGCACAAAGACTCAGCGAGTCTAACGTTTATCGATACGCGTATACGTGGACCAGTTACGTTGGACTATCGGAAAGTACTTTGCATCGACAGTGGCCCGAGCTGTTTCGCGATTGGAAAGCCATTTGTAACGTCTTAAGGGGAGACCTTAAATTTTTAAAGACGACGCTATCCGTCTTTGGAAACGTATCGTCGATGCGTGTCGTGACGTTTCGAATCGAATGCCTTCCATGCTTTTAGTGTCGACGAACAGGCTTTTATCGTGTTCCTTATTTAGAAGCAGAGTCGACGCTATTCGCGTTCTCTTTATGAGATTCTTATTCCGTTTCCTTCGGCAAGGAGGAAAGTAAATTTAAGGTCGACGTCTTCGTGCAATTTGGCAAATACCGAATGACACGGTCTATTAACCAAGGACGTCGTGCAATAAATTCAAATTTCTGGACGAGAATGTTTACATGTCCCGTTGAAATATGTACGAAAAGAATGCACGTAGTTTGACGAAGCAATTGTCAAGGGTATTCGAGAAAGAAACATTTCGAGGAAGCCTCTTTCTATAATTCCAAAGACTCCTTCAGGATCTGCAAGTGTAAGCGCACGTATGGTAATAAATTGAAATCGTATCGATTCGTCCAAGCACCGCGAGGTATTTATGGAAAGTCTCAAGGAAGGAAACCTTACCTACCGTTCTTACGTGCTCAAAAGAAATTGCCTCGAAAAACGGAACCGCTTGATCGCAGGTCGCCGAGCTTCTGAAGTGCAAGAAGGATCGGAACTCGGCACACGACGGGTCAGCCAGGACGAAGACGAAACGTGTGCCGACCGTGAAGAAGGAGCTGAGCACGCAGAAGGAGATTCTGATAGGGAGCAACGAGACGCAGGCGGTGAAGAGTCTCCTGCCTTCGGAGGACGCGTCCAATCGTCCGAACGAGGCCACCGAGGACGATCGAAGGAGAAACGTCGGATCGAACGAGGTGAGTGCTGGATACTGGTACATTCCTGTCAGGAATCCTCCTCCTAGATTCTTGATGGCCTCCCTCGCGTTCTTTTCCCCGGTCTCGGCTGGTTGGAATTTGTTTCAGAGCTAGAGTATGTTGTCCTCCAAGCCTCCGAGGCCCCTTAAGTCTCTGCCCTAAAGCTCCGAGGCCTCTTAAGCTTATGCTTCCGAGCTCTGAAACCTCTCCAAGTCTCTGGGGCCTCCTGGCCACCTTAGTTCACCGTATTATTCGGCTCTGAGCCCTACCACTCGTCCAGTACCATTGCAGAGCTTCCTCATAGTCGATATTCGATGATGAATCGTTCCCGTTTCCAAGCTCAGATCCTCCAGGGACGAAGTCTTGAACTTTTATCAATGACGTGGCGCGAGATAAGCGGGACAAAATTCGATTCACTTCAACGGACGACTTATGTCCCGTCGCTCTCGCTGGAACGAGATTTAGATTTTCAATTAGAACGTAGAGGAAATTCGGCCACCGAGCTGAAATATTTATTCGAGGATTTTTCTGGGAGCGAGATCCTCTTTGAGGAAGTTCTCAGTAGGCGACTTGTTCCTCAAACTTATCCTGCAACTCGACTACGTACAGGGAGCGTTGAAGTATTCATGCCTCAACTGCTGGCCTGATATCATTCCGTCATAAAAGAAAATCTTTTAGGGATCCTTATCGATAAATACAAACATTGATCAAGTTCTTGATTCAGATTAGCCCTTTGTAAATATTAACGTTACTTGAATTTATAATTTATCTAAGTTCCTATCAACTGTAACCTCTCAAGAAAATTCCCACTAGAAGTCTAATTAATACCCCTCTGTTTCTATCAACAAGAGTCCTACATTTAACTAGGATGTTCTCCCCTTTACTTCTCTTCTTTTTATTATTAAACTTTCCTATAAACGCTGCATCGAAGAAACTAACGAACCGACATTTCCGTTCGCAGTCGGCGAAACTGGAAAATCCTGGCGAAGGTGAAATCCCCGTGGACAATCGATACTCGGAGGAAAGCCCCAGGAAGTTGGACAAAAGGCAAGAAACGGTTCTGAAAAATCTGAAATCCTATTTGTTGACGGAATACGCGACCGAGGAGGAGCAACGACAGAAACTTCGCGATCTCGGGGTAAGCTCGACGAGAAATACTTTCCGTTTCGATAATTAATCGTACGACGATAAAACCACGTGTGCGCAAAACTTGGTCATTTAGTTTGCCATATTTTCGTACTTGTTTTAGAAAATTCTTCCACTCGTTGTTCGCTTGCAAATAGTTTAGAAAATTAATGATAATCCTCGGAGAAATAAAGTCGTAGCGCGAAACGAGTGGAAGAGAAACAAACGAGCCAGGGATACGTCGATGATCGAAATCAAGTGTACGTCAGCTGCGAAGTGAAAAAGTGTCGGCTGTAAAATGGCAATGCAACCGAACGGTCAAAGGAATCGGTCAGGCGCGAGAAAATTCTTGTCCAGCGCGCGATGTAAAGCGAGAACAATGGAGAGAAAATATATTCATCGTCCCTTGTTCCGCGTCGTCGATCTCAAAGGGCTGCGAATCCGTGATCGATAGACAGCCGAGGAAGCCTTTGGCCATCGCGTTCCCAAACCAATAACCGACTTGTATCTTCGCTGGTAGTCGAGGCCAGTCTTCCTAGCCACCCACGGCAGAATTTTAAGGAGCGTTTCACCCCTTGGGCTACCGACTTAAATGAAATCGCCGAAAGAGCTCGACGAGTCAGTTAATTGAATTTCTGCGCAGACTACGTTAGATAAATTCTAACAAAATTATGAAACTTCTGGCCTGCTTCTAATTCTATTGAAGCGATGCGGTACAGTTCCTCGATAATGCGGGGCTACACGATTGACACATTTATAGACGTGTATTGTATCGAAACACTTTGTACCGATTTCAAGCACCAATTAGTAGATATATCTTTTTTCATACTCGCAGTCGAGAGAATTCTTTTCGAGGGGAGACCGTGTCGGATACAAACGAGATTGTTGTCGTGAAACGATCGAGAGAATAAAATGTGACACGATGATAAATGCTGGCTGCGCTTTCGGACCGGTTAACCACGGGGAAGTTTTCTTTTATCGCGGAGAGACAATGTCCTGTTTCCTTTTCTTCGGCGCGGGCTGAACGTTGGAACGATTCGTTCTTGTCGCACGCACAAAACACGAGGATTCCCTTACATCCTCGAAAATGGAACGAGGAAGAATCACGTCCGTTACGATGTGTCGCGTATCTGTAACTTGCAATTTCGTTGGAAAGAATGGCGAGGATAAATATCTGATGTCTGAAAGAAGGAGGATCAAGCGAACATTGTATTTTTCTCGAGGCAAATGAATTTTTAAACGTGGCGACTCGCTAGACGTAAAAAGTTAATAATCTTCGAGCATTCCCAAGCTCAAGACCTCGCTACACCGGAACCTAAGAGTCCAGTTACACGTCGTTCACCCATCACAGACTCTACAAATTCCAAGTTCGTAAAATATCGGATCCCTCCAAAGCTCTTGGCTGAATTGAAACGGTGTCGAAGGAAATTGTGTAATATCTTTGGAGCAGGAAGATCGAGCCTAGTCTCGGTTTCATTATCGTCGTTACTCGACCGACGACGGTGCACTCAGCGAGCACAAAGGGTGCATTCTGTCGGCTAATACGATATTCTTAACACGACGATTCGGTCGCGCGGCACTGCAATTGCCGTGACAATTGGACCCGCGGACGAAGATGGTTTTTGTCGCGAGGCTCGGTATTGTTTCCCCTCAATGAAACTTAAACGACCTCGCAAGTGCTTTCTTCCTCCCAGCGGAGATGCTCCTCGATAATTACGCCGACGAGCCGGAAATGGGATCTCTCTAAAATCTTTAAAATTCTTGACAAGTAATTAACATTCCTGATCGCCTGCTTGGAATGCTTCCTTAAAATCCACCGCTTAAAAACTGATATTCAGACCAGAGATGTTCGACCTCCACACGAAGTGGAGGTTTAACAAATCCAAGTTCGATCAAGGCAGGATTCCCCGGAAAACTATGCTTGGACATCCAAGGATGATTCGAGCCCACAATTATTGAATTACCTAGTTTGAACAACGGTCGTCAGGCCCGTTGGCGTTGCGTAGGCCGTGGATGCCCAATCCAGGAAGCAACGTTGCGTGCAACAGCTGCCGCACGGTGACTCCGTCGTCGTTAATGATCGTCTACTTCGCGGCTCGGAAAATCCCGGCGACGCGGTGTATTTTGCGAAACACGTTCGAGCGGAAAACCGAGGGGAAAAGCGCGGCGACGCGGAACGAGGAAAAATTCTCGCTCGAGTTGCCCTTTCGAAATCGCGGCAGGTGAACGTACTTTGGGCGAATTCCGTCCACGATTCGCCTGCTTTCGATCTCGTTCGCAACCTGTGGCGGTAAAAGGCGTTACCATTGCTTCGGAGCACGGCGAGCAGGCGAACTAGTGGCGCCACTGATTTGCGTGCTCGCCGTGTCCTGAAACTTTAATTCCAGCTATCCCGACTGGATCAGGAGCCCAGAATGATGCTTCGGGAATTATTAATTAACCATTCCTACATTTTTAACCAGGCTCGAGAGGATGCCCTCGCGGAGAATCTGCTGAAGCTCCTGGTGAAGCTAGCGGAGAATCCAAGCCGATGGGAACATGCGCAGAAACTTCTTCGTAAGTAACGTTATCGATACATCTTAGCCCGAGAGAAAGGAGCGGAGGAAAGAGAGAAATACCACGGAGGGATGGTTCGCGATCGACATTGGGCGAATAGTTGGCCACTCGTTAATCGTCGATCGTATAGATGGGTGGCCCTAAGCCGCGTACACGCTCCAAGCAAGCTCTCGGTAGCGCAATTCGGAGCAAAGACGTCTGTTCTCGCAAGAAATGCAAGCTCGAGTGCCTCTGTTCGTTGGGATTATCCGATCATAGATTACTTAACGGCAGAGTTTCTCCGACTCCCCCGAACACCCTCGGTAAAGGAAAATTCTTGGCGAACACACCCTCGGAATACGGTCAAATATTTAATTTTTTTGGTAGAGCATATTATTACTTCTTCAACATAAAATTATTTTATTCATTCGGTTCAGTCCTCGCCCACGTTGTAAAAATATTCCATAGATCGCATTTTGTTAAAATATTATTTCACGTTTCCGGTTATCAGACTGTAAAAATGTTTCCCCTCCCAGTTAAAATACCATTTTAATTCGCTTGCGTGGTATTTAATATCTGAAATATTTTTCACTAAATTAAACCCAGCCAGGAGCAGCACTCGAGAGAGATTTCTGTCGCAAACTTTGCATGCGTCCGTCCTTGAGAACAAGGAACCTGTTGCAACTGTAATGGAACCTCTCCATTAATTTTCATTTAACGTGCGTTAGGTTAACTAACGCCGCGTATAGGGATGGATAGTAACGCGGAACCGGGTCTCCTGATACTTGGCGAAGAATGTGGTGAAATAAAGCACCGGAATACTGTTTACCAAGTTCGTCTGCGATCAAAAGTGAAATTAAAAATGATGAAAGATT
This sequence comes from Hylaeus volcanicus, assembly GCF_026283585.1. Classification (NCBI taxonomy): domain Eukaryota; kingdom Metazoa; phylum Arthropoda; class Insecta; order Hymenoptera; family Colletidae; genus Hylaeus; species Hylaeus volcanicus. The sequence goes on along the minus strand of NC_071982.1, from coordinate 21,724,679 downwards.
AAACTGAAATGTGAAACTACGGGAAATCTGTTCGATATGTCCGTAGCAAATTACACCAAATGAAACGCATGTACCTCGATGAACATTTTCAATTATAAATATTCCTATAAATATATGTTCGCGAAACTCCCCGGGAGATTACAGTATTTTGATGTTGGGAACTGTTTCTATAAAACACCATTCATGGCCAGAGTCCATAACAAATGTCCGGTAAAGTACCAACAGCGAGGTTGTTAAAGCACTTGATTTATCCGTTGTTTTATCACAACACACACGTACACTATGCAAACTTATTATCTGCACAATCCAGTTCTCTGTTCGCTTTAATCAAACCGATCCCCCCCCCCCCCCCCATTCAGCGTTCAGTGTAAGCAATAACCATTAATGGTATGTGAAATGCATACCTCTCCCTCTCTTTTGCCCTATTCTCACGAGTTTTACGACCCTCGTTCTCACACACACGTGACAAGAAGATGGGCGGACCACCTCAGATTTTCCAGAGTCGAATGCAGGACGTGTACTCAAACAGCAGATATAAAATACTTTCGAATCGTCAAGTTACGACTGAACGAAACCTAAAACAATCGTCATAAACTTATTAACTCCGTAATTAAAATTTTCGTAACGACTAAATATCTTCCATCCTTTCAACAAAGTCTCCTACCTATTACTTCCTCATGAATATTTATCTTTTCCATTTCCATCCAACAATTGTCGCATTGTGCATTCCTCGAGATGCTCTCCTGGAAATAGATTCCCTTTCAAGCAATGGCTGTTGGAAAAGGAAGGAAGCAGAGCCGTCCCACGGAACGGGAAAGCATCGAGCGCGTTCGATAATCCAATAAAGTCTCGCGATCAGTCGATTAGGCGGATAGTGCCCGCATTATTGCCCGGTGTAATTGCCTCCTGACAATTAGTTCGTCCGTATTACGTGGAAATCAATGTAATTCGCCCGGAGAAATACATTCGCGATTGCTTTTTCACGGAATCGTTTTCTTCGGCTCCGTTCGATTATTTCCGATCGATAGAAACTGCTTCGCCTTTTCTACTTACGCGAAGAAGGAACACTTGGATTAAAACTGCATAAAAAGAATATCTCAACCAGGCACCATCGTGCGCCAGATGATGCCACGGAGGGAGTCACTGGTGACCTAATGGTTTATCGATTTAAAAGTTTCCCTTTAGAGGTCACTTGAAAAAAAATCATGTAAATTATTATCTTATTCGGAGCTCACAGAAGAATTCCTTACAAAGATGGGCCATTTCTCGCGATGCCTCGCGACTCTTTTCGAGCCCGAGCTTCTCCCTTAATTTCGTAATTAACGGTCCCACGGCTCGCGGTGGGTAATACGTACACGTAGACAGTGAATAATCCGGAAACAAGTTAGTCCGTGCATCGGGGCTCCCGGCAAGAACAGCGCGTAAAGAGCTTTGCGCGCGAGACTATCTTAATCTCCATTACAGGGACAATGCCGTTTTAATAATGGCCATTTGGTAACGTTGACGAACCAGCGCACTGGACGCGCGAGTGCTCGTGCTACGAGAACCCAGGATGTATCGCGAGGCAGTTTTTATTGGAGAACTAAGTTGACTCGCCAGGGACTCTCATTTGTATATTATATGAAAGGTTTGAGAATGTGTAATTAAAAGAGGAATTTTTAAATCGATGATCTTACGTGATCTCACTAGTGGTTCCCTGTGACGCCTTCTGGCACTTGTAATACCCTCTAGCGTTCTTTATCGCTTTTGTAACTCGCTCCAGAACGTCACCACCTACTCAATTATCACGATCCTCGCAATTATTTCGTCAGTAACCACGGAGGAGGAACCAAAGCACACGATAAACTCCCTGGAACCAGCTAAACGAGGCTACGATTCGACACTGTTTATCACCGCGACGGAATCGTCGACCACCTCGAGAAAGTCGCGCAAGAAACTGAAGAAGAAGAAGAAGAAGCCTAAGCACCGTTCCACCAGTACGTTGACGCCAGTCCCAGCGACGCCACCTCTGCCAAGCACCACGGAGACGCCGTGGCGAACGACCCCCGTCCAGTGGCGTCTCGTCGCGGAGAGGCTGTTTGGTCAGCCTTGGAAACAGGACCAAAGACCACGGTCCCAGGAATCCCCTAACGCGATCTACTCCGATGCTCAGAGTCCTCGACTCCTGACTAACGTTAGGGACGCCATCGAACGCAACAGATCCAAGAGCAACCTTGGCTCTGGCGCCTCGTTGACGGAGGACGCTGGCGAACCTGAGGGCAGAAGACTGGATAGGTTTGGGAAGCTCGCTGCTCGTCGACCTGGCCATCGAGAGTTCGCTTATGAGAGGCCACCAGGTATATTATCTTATATTACCTATAAATACTAAAACTTAATAATCCTGACACGACGCTCCCGTCACACGTTTTCCAGACTCGGAACACATGCCAGATTACGACGTGGCCGAGTCGTACCGCCGTCTGCGATACGATCAGCTGCCCCAGGCGCCTAGGGAATTTCCACGCGCGCGCGACGAGGATTACCAAGGTGATTTCAACGCGCAGGCGGACGGTTTCGCGCGGAATCGTGGCTACGAGCCGTCTGGGCGAAACTTTGCGCTGAGCAAAAGTTGGCCAGACGTGTCCTACGAGTACAATCCGGCCTGGGGCAGCGAGCAGCGTCCTCAGGTGCCGATTAGCTCGGAGACCTGGCCTTGGAGGCAGCCACGCGACGAAGCGGAGTACTGGGCGCAACGTAACAACTTGTTGCCCGTCGAGAAAAGTTATCGGTTGCCTTCGGCCAACGACGACGACGAGGACGACTGGCAGCAGCAGCAGCAGCAACGATTGCATCATTCCTGGAACAGAGACAGGTCCTTTTCTATCATTTATAGAAATTCCATTAGTGTTCAGGATTTCTTTACACTCCACCCTCAAAGACAAACTACTCGATTTACCAAAGTAATCTTTATAGCATACCTGTAGCATATACACAACCGTTCAATAGTATGAAACCAAGCCAATACACCGTCTTGCCTCCACAACCCATCCCCTAACGTTCCAAAAATGATCTCGTCAGGTCTCCCTGGCCAATGGAGAAGTCCTCGAAGGTGGCCCCTCCGTGGCAGCAGAACGAGAGGTCGACGAAACTGTTCCTCGACTCGAACGTCGCCTGGGACAAGGGGAAGAACCGCTCTGAATCTAACCGCTCAACGAAACAAGACCCTAAAGGCAAGATAGTCCTGCCTGAGATCACTATGAAGACGTGGAACAGCCTGACCTCTGACCCTGCCACCTGGCCACACAAACTCCCAGGCGCCAAACCGTGGCCCAAGGACGAAAACGGAAAGTCTTACAATCCCAACGCTGATTTGGTTCGAAAGTTGGGCTTGGACAAGCAGAACAACGCGGCCTGGTCCAAGGAGGAAGCTGAAAAGTCAATAGGAGAGAGCAAGCCAAAAGACGAGAAGCAGAGCAGGCTGTACGCCTCCAAAGAGAAGGAATTCCCTAGAGGCGCACCCTCGGAGTTCAAACCTAGCGACAGAAGCAATTTCACGGATTTCGAGGCAAGATCCAACGACTCGATGACACCCTGGGCACGACTGACGGAGTCAAAGGGCTCCAAAGACTGGGTAAAACCTGAGAGCATCCAAGCTGACGAGGGGAACACTTGGAGGGGGAAATACGAAGGCAAAAGTAGCTGGTCTGACGAAACAGGCCTGCCAAAGATCCAATCGGTCGGAGCCTGGGTGATGTCAGCGGAGGACTCAGCCTGGAAGCCTTATCGCGTGAAACCAATGGAGATGTCGGATGACGAAACCTCCCAAAGATGGTCCAAACCTATCTCCAGGTCGAGCACAGACTCCAAGTGGCCCGAGAAGGGTTCGTGGGCTGAGAAAGCCAGCGATCTGTGGCCTGAGAAGAACGTTCCTGACTTCTGGAAGTCTGGAAAAGGGCCCTGGTTCGCGAAGGCAAGACAGACGGACAATCGGGGGTCGAAGTCGAGCGAGCCCGAACCCTGGAAGACGAAAGATGGAGACTGGTTGAGAAAGGCCGACTCCTGGGCCTCTAGAAACGGGCAGAGTGGGCCTTGGACCTCAAAGGGGTCTTCTTGGTCGACGAGATCCAACGAATCTCGAGCTACCAAGAACAACGACGTTTCTAAAATAGAAGAAGACTCCTGGCCTGTTAAGACTAAAGAGGACGACTCCTGGAAGATGGGAGACGCGTGGTCCAGGAAGTCCAACGACCGTAGTGGTTGGAGCCCGAAGAGCAACGAGTTGTCTCCTTGGCAAAGGAAAATCAGCGACGAGTGGGCCTACGGAGGCAAGGCTGGCTCCACTGGAACCTGGCCCTCCAAGTGGAAACAATTCGCCTACCACAGGGTGACAGCATTACCGATCTCCAAACCTGGCACCACTGCCGACGCAGCGTCCTCAAAGTCTAAGAACGCGTTCGTAGCCGTCTCTGCGGTCTCCTCGACCAAGTACAATGGAAACGAGTGGAAGAAGAACGACGAGGAGGGCAGGAACGAGAACGTTAAGTTGGACGATCGGGAGAGGTCTAACGGTCAGCCGCGCGTGGGTCTCGAGCGACCCATCTACGCGTGGAAGAAGGACGCTGCTCTACGAGCTGCTTCCGCGAAGGCCAACGCCACCGATCAGCTGGAGAACGAGCTGGAGGCACTCGGGCAAATTGACTTCTGGTCCTACGAGGAGCGCGAGGCTGAGGTAAGTCCTGCTAGCGGTTTATTAAGTTTAGGGAATCTAAAAATATACCAAAGTATCGTATCCAATTTGAAACTAATATAGAAATTACGTTGTCTTTTTATTCAACTAAAAACTTTCGATGGATACAAAATGGAATATTTATAATGGACGTAGAGGGAGTCCAATTGCCCCCCCATTCCACCCACCAGGGTGCTTCGCCGAGCAAGTGATCTAATTTGCTGATGAAACTTTGCGCCAGTTCCTGCAGGTCTGTCGAATATTGGCGAATTTTATGTCGATTGAACGAAAAGGTTGCCGCGCGTAATGTCTCCAGTTGTCTCTGGCATTCTTTACCTGGAAATTGAAAACCGATACCATCGGTAAAAGGATTCCCGAATTGGAATAAAATGTTTGAATCCAGGTTGCGCGTTCTCGTCGCTATCTTTGGGAATTGAAACGCAGTTGAAAAATTCATTCGTTCGAGCCGAAATAGAAGAGTCATTTAGGTACAAAATTAATTCAATCATTGACCAATCAAGCTTCAATTAAAAGACATAAATACTATCGTTCCGTACAGGAGACCTAATTTCCAATTCCCCGGTGGTTCGAAGACATTAATGCTTCAAGCATCCACGGTATCAATTTGCTAAAAGCTCGCGACCTCTTATCATAGAGGCATTCCTCTTAAAAATAACTCGGGATGAGTCGCAGAGATTCTCAGTCACCTCGACGCGAATGAGACAGTCTTTCGATAGAATTTCATTCATGCCAATCCGAGGGTCAAAGTTGCCGGCACAATATATCCGTGACACGGAGTCGCGAAGATCGAGTGGTGCGTGGAAAGATCGAAAAGTTGACGCTATCGAATAGAGGAGAGTCGATGCGAGTCGATTGCGCGTTTCTTTCGAGAGGGTCGGGGTCGGTCGAGTTACGGCAGTTTCCTCAAAGTTATCGCCAAGAAAGTTTCCCAGTTGGATTGGATTCGGCACTGGGATCGTGTATAAAAGTTTCCCGGCGAGCAGTCGCGCGAAACGCCATGCCACCGAGCGAGTAAATCACGGCGAATTGTACTTCGCGGCGCGCAAAACGCGATCGAGTTTCTTAACCGCTAATTTAGGAGAATTCGTCGCGAGGGTTGTTCGAAAAAGTGGTGGAACCTGAAACCACGTGAAAGACCCTTTAATTTCTATTCCAACTGATTTTTGGTGTTCCCCTGCGACCGATTGCAATAACTTGGGAGAGATAGCCTCCATTCGATAGGAAAAATTTCTCAGCCGCGTACGAGACGCGATCGGGAAGGAACGGCAATATTTTATGTTCGGCACGCCCGTGACCTGGCGAACTTTTGCAATCAGAGGAGAGATCACGTAAGATCCGCACCGGAAGGGAAGCATCGGTCACTTCCGGCCGGCCTGGTGGCGGCGTGGCCGAGTCCAAGCACGTCTCCGTCAACGGATCCAGGAAATTGCGGCACGTAAAAACACACCGCGACGGTTAGGATTACTTCCAATTCGAGTGCTTCTCGAGCTGCAGCAGCTGTTTCGCTTTTCGTTCTTAAATATCGCCGGCATTCCTTCGACTCGTTTCGTTTAATTCTTCAAAAAGCTGCCTCGGAACGAACCGCCTCGATCCGATCGGATTTTCACGTGATTCCGTTCCATTACCGAAATCGCGTTCCGCGGAAACCTCGATCGAGTTTCCGTTGAAAGCGTTTGCTTCGTCGAATCCTGTCGATCCAAGTCAAAAGGAAGTCAAGAGAAATAAACTTACAAAGACGGAATCGTGATCGTTCAGGTTCCAATTTCTGGGAAACTCTGTGGAAATATGGAGCAATCATCGGCAATATACTAATATGTCATTTTTTCGGTCGCGGTGAGTCAAGTTTGAGCGGAGAAACGGTGCTCCAGAGCTTGTCCATCGGCTTGAGATAGGAGAAAAATTGTTTCAACAGAAACTCTGCACCGTTAATAAGTAAATAAATATATAAAATAAACGATAGATCGTCGAATAGTTAACTGTGATGAAATTCTGTTTGTTTATTTGTAGAAGAGATCGACGACAACGACGGGAACGACGTCCACGGCTCCGACGAACGCCACGTCGACCACGCAGCGTCGTCGCGCGTCAGGCGTCGCGGCGGGAAGCAGCGGGCTCCTGGAGACGAATCGACGGACGATCTCGATGAAATAGGTCGAAAGTTAACGGTAGATCCTCGATCTCGTCCGATGCGTACCGGTCTGTTCCGTCGACGATAGGCTGCGCGATGTCTGCAAGCAATTTCCAACGACCTTCTCTGGCCCCGTGCCAAGGCGCACCGAAGCCTTCCAACCCGTCCACGGGCCTACCCCTCGTTTTATAATTTCGTCGGGGTCAAAGTATCGTCAAAACTCTCATTTTTTGTTTCGTGAACAGAATTGAATTTGAATACATTTTGAAAATGTCGAATGAATTTTTTCGAGTACATCCCGATTCGAAGGATATTCGAATGAAGTATTAGTCGAGAGCGACGAATAATTTTGTATCGGACGCGAACGAACCCGTGGCGGTTATTCTTGAAATTTCAACGCCGTGTATTTTTCAAGTAAATCGAAAAGCAACTCCTGCGACTCTCGATTTCCAAAGTAGCCATTTTGTCTCCACCCCGAACCGGACTGAGCTTCTGTTCAGAAATTAGACGGGGGGGGGGCTGATACGGTGCGCCTGACAACGGTGTAATTTAAGAGCTTCAATCGCTTTCGCAAAAAGGGGAACCGTGTAACTTCGTCGCGCGAAGAGTTCAACGGGAGAAACGAGCGAATATTTTTTCTACGGGAGTGAAATCGTTGGCTGCAGCCGAGCTCTGAGACGCCATTCGATCTCTTCGGGTCCTCTCGACGAGGCGGCCATTTTTATTTGTTGGAAAAGTCGGGCCACCTCTTCGTTCACCTTCGTCGAAAACGCCAGGCAAAAGAAAAAGGGAATCCATGACAATATTTGATAAGTGACATTAAAACGAAGACACGAGACGGACAGGAAAAGAGCTGAGAAGATGACGTATCGCGTCACGCGAGCCCTGACTCTCGCCACCAGCGAGATGAGAGATACGTTCGTTCGTTCGTGTTAACTGCTTTGTTGGATCTTGCTCCAAGCGAGAATCGATAATCGGATTCTATCGTTTCAGCGACACCCTTCGACCCTTTACGGTCTTTCAGCGCCTTCGTACCTTTAGAAAGTACAAGTCACGGAGCGCGAGTCGATTGTGGCCGAGTCAACGTTTCTTGGAAAATGAAGACGACGATTGAGAGAGAATAATTGAAGAGTCCAGGACGAAAACAATTTGAACGACCCTTGTCATACCTTGTCCAACCCTCGATATTATTTTTTCTAAAAAGAGCGTACTCATTTTTATTATTTTTCTCGCGGAAACGCTCTGCTATTGTAACATGAATTTGTTTAGAATATCGATGGCAGAAAAAAGACCGGTCCTTTTGCTCGTGATGTACGTCTACGTGAGTATATTCTATGCAGAGACGAGAAGTTGGTCAGCGTGTCTGATTAATTATGGTATAATCTCCTAGACTATGCAATGGGAGCACGGAAGGTAGCCCTGCAGGCAGGAGATTACACCATAATTAATCAGACACGCTGGTCGACTCATCTTTCCGTAGCGAATGGAAGTTTGATTATTCTTCTATAACTCCGCAATTTCTGTAGCCTTTATCTTTTTTAAATTATCTATACATTTCCCTCTTGTTACGCTACAATCTGCTTCTCCCGAACTCCACTGCTAAAAATCTCAATTTTTATTCGAAATGGACTATGACCGTCTTTCTTCTGAACTCGTCAGTTAGCATAATTGAAACGTGAAATTTTACAAAAATGTCCGTCAAAGTTGCCATTGAAGCTGACCCTTCCATAGGAGATCACGCGAAAATGATCTTGCATCGCAATACATATTTCTAATCACTGTGAACAAAAATTACAAGAATTTGAGAAAAACACGTCGACAAAAACCGTATAAAAAAAGAAAAAAGAATATTCCTCTATTACCCTAGGAATATTCATACGCTTAATTAAAGCTCGAAATCTTCGGATAGCATTCTCATAAAATAAAAACAATTCCACAAAAACTTTCCGAGCCCCAGTCGTGGCCGTCTCGCTCTATCATAGCGCGTTGATCGTTTTTACGCTTCAAAAGCGACCGTGGACACTGTAAATATGCTTTCCGATCGACGGGAACTCGATTTCGGGCCAAAAATCTGTCCAATTTTTTATCCAAAAAAAAAAAAAAAAGAAAAGTGAGTCGAGCGAAACGCGAGGTAAACCAAATATTAATGTTTCCATTTAACACGCAAATACTGTGACATCTCGCAAGGCCTATCCTCCAAAAATAAAACAAAAGAAATTTTGGTTTATAAGAATGTTTTGACAACTTGAGTCAAAAAAAAAGAAATGAACGAGATAGAACGAATAAGAGTTTGAAACCTACGGAAGGGTGAGTCGAGTGACGGTACGAATCCAAGAGAGAACTCCGTGAATGAAAAATGGCATGGATACGCACACACGCATACATTGTTCTACACGCACACGACAAAACGGAATAGAAGAGACGTCGTAAGGGTACGCCGGCGTGTCTCCTCGAATTTTCAGAATTCATGTACCTTTATAGGATCCTCTGTATCTATCCGTACGTAGGATATCGATTTAAGGGAAACGAGAGAATAAATGTCGTACGTTGTATATTTGCCGCCTGTGCTGTTATTTTCGCCTCGGTATACAGTTACCATGTGCTGGTGTGCTCCTTCGTTCGCGTCTAGTTTTCCTCGTTCGGTCACATTTGTTCTAGTTATGTCGATGATGCAGCCAAAGAGCACAGTAGGTAACTATTACTTCGAGCTTCGTTATCGATTGCAGATAGGCTAGGCTGTCCGAAGAAAGTGTCTTTCGTTGATAATGCAGAGAATATCAAATGGTTTCTATATTATCGACGATTGATGCTTCCTTCGAACAGCCTCCTATTTCTACAATCGATAACGAAGATTCTTGCATTATCTACTGTGGTATATCGATCGTTTCTTTCATTTTATGAAAACATATGTTGTTCGAGGATATATACTTGATCGTTGATATCGGAAATTCAACCTTTGTAACACGTTAAGAATGTGGAAAGCTGAGACACGTTATTGATACGATAAGAAATTTCTGTTATCGTCATCCATCGACCGTTACCAATAGTGATTGTTATGTCATTCGATCTGACAAATCCAGGCGAAAGACAAAGGATTAATTGACGCTTGACGAGTTTCCTCGTCAATGGTGTAACTTACTCCTCGATAACATTGTTTATTCATACAAGGTGAGATTAATGGAACTCTAGATATTTTCAAGTGCCCCGAGCTTTACCCGTTCCTATTTCGATAACTATTTCATCGCACAATGATCAGGCAAATAAAACAATAGTTCTTCGTCGTTGAATCGTATTATCTTGTTCGTCTCTTAATCTAATCAAACAAATTCAGTTGTTATTCGACATAAAAAAAAAAAAAAAAAAAAACAGATGCAATCGCGTCGCTTACGAATCGTATAATAATAGAAAGGTTACATAAAAGTGTGCAAAACCTTATCAACAGATTTAATATTCCGTGTGTTTTCATTCAAGAAAAACAAACTTGAGCACTTTCGAAAGATTATGCTCCACTATTTTATCTAGGTCATTGATACCATATCAATATCCATGAAATAGAGGAGAAAGAAAAGAATCTAATTATTACAGATAAAATAGTTACTTTAATCAATCCTTCCAATCTTATTTTTCTGCTTGAAGAGCATTGACATCACTCCAACCAGAAACCTCGAATCCCTGTGTATTATGTAAAACATATAACTAAAATGTAAACCGAATGTAACCATGAATTTCAGAGGCACAGAAATTCATGTAAATTAATTCAAACAGAGGAACGATTTAATCTAAAACGAACACAGGTGAAATGGCTGTTTAACGCTTTTAAACATTTCTATTTAATTTGTGCGACCACGCATGATAATATACACAGCCTTGAATGAAAACTGGTGGACGATTCCATTCGTCAATCAAACTGCTAATCAAACAATGGAATATTTTTCACTGCGAAACGTTTCCATTTGAACATTGCAATTAAAATAAAATGCATTTTTTAATAAAAATACCCACTGGACAGTATGGAAGCTTCTGATTCTATTTTAGGATCATTTCAAAATATTAGTTCATCGAACTCAAGGGAAATTATTAGATTCCGTACTCGACGAACGATAATCAAAAGAATCTAGCAGAAAAAGGAGACCATTAGGTCATTCTCCTCGAACATCGATATCAAGATCTCTAGATAACATAGATCACCGAGAAATAATGAATAACTCTGATTACTTAGACGTTCGCATCTGAAAACGTTCAACGTAATTTCGCTGATAAGATAATAATCGTCGACCAATCGTTACCGCCATGTGGACTGTATATATATAAATACAAGAAGTCGAGGAAACAGTTTGAAAACGCAGAGTTCGTTGAGCATTCGCTATACAGGCTGAACTGTGAATAGAACCATGACATTTGCGAAAGTCTTGCTAGTAGCTAGCCTAATCGGGATTTCCCTGCGCGAGGCTCACTCCCACGGGATGATGATGGACCCTGTTCAAAGGAGCAGCGCTTGGAGGAGGGGATTCCCTGTTGATCCCAATTACACCGACAACCAGCTGTTCTGTGGAGGACTGACTGTAAGAATTGCGTTACACTTTATGAAAGTAGTTTGATTTTCTAGAAAAATCGAGTTGCAGCAAGTCATGTTTGATAAATATAATTGCATGTGTACGAAGCATCGAATTACCCCTTGCTGTCCTATGTCGAGTGTTAAAGAAATAGTTAAAGAACGCATGGAAATATGATTTAGGGTGTGAGAAAGTTTTATTGTCAAAGAGACTGTATTAGTTTATGAAAGTGTCTTAGTAACGATAACATTAAATTAAATTAACAACCAAATGTTCCGGCGAGGTTGGAAGTACATTACGCCTATGAGTAGGCAACCTGTGAGGCAGTTACGTAAGAAGAAACGCTAGGAGACAGGGGTGCAAGAATGATCAATTGAGTAGCACAATGAGTTACCTTCGCAAATAGGCAAATTTTATTCCGATTAAGGAATAAAACTTTTCCAACGATACAGTTTTTAAATAATTATCCATTCGACGTAGGTTCAATTCGAGCAAAACGGTGGAAAATGTGGCGAATGCGGAGACGATTACGCCCTTCCCCGACCCAGACCCAACGAAAATGGAGGCATTTATGGAACCGACCTGATCGTCAAGAAGTAAGTCGTCATAATCCCTAATTGTCAAACTAAAACACCTATAGATGCATTTACTACCGGTTCGAGACATTAATAAATACCCCAGTGCATTCAACTTTAATGAAACATCGAAGTACCACACAAGGTGCTCGACTTCTAGGTGGAATGACCTGTAAACGTCCACTTACAGGTACAAACGCGGCGAGACCATTAACATAAACGTGAAACTGACCGCCAACCACCTGGGAACCTTCACGTTCCATTTGTGCCCACTGACGCGGTCCAACGAACTCGAGACCGAGGACTGCTTCAACAGGAACCCAATCCAATTGGCGGATGGCTCTTATACCATGGATGTGCCATCAGGTAAAATGGAGTACAACGTGGCCGCTCGCTTGCCAGAGAACGTCACGTGCGAGCACTGCGTGCTCAGGTGGAATTACCGTAGCGGAAACAACTGGGGCGAATGCGACGATGGCCACTCTGCTTTGGGCTGTGGCCCTCAAGAAACCTTCAGAAACTGCGCCGACATCGCTATCCTATAAAACCCTCTTCTTCGCCTTCTTCTTCTACTCTTTCCTTCTATACTGTGTTGGAATAATTGTGTAGAAAGGTACGGAGAAATTACGAGCGTGAAATTGTCGCGAACAACCGACAGCTATTCCGATGCTGTTAAATAAACTGCGCGTAATTCGGTAGCCGTAATTGCGTCGTTAACGACGCCGCCGCGCGAAACGTAAATTCACGGGGCAACGATAATTGCGAGGACCCAGACCGCCGGTAAATTCGATCGCGGCGCAATTACCGTATTCGTTGCAGTTCGATAGAACCGTCTCGGTGATCTGTGTTCGATTTCAATCTGGCTCGGCACGACGCTGCGCGACAGGTCGTTCTCCTCCTAGCCAACCACCTCCAGCCACAAACGCGATCCTAAAAATTTAAATAAATTGAAATTGAGAGTATAAGTTTCATCTTACTCGTCGCGTTACACTTTCCCATCGTCTTTTATTGCGTTGGTAATAACAAATTTTTAAAAGTCCAGGGAATTGTCTTTCCTTGTAAGCCGAGTTACCAAGCGAACGTGGTATAATGATACAAAACAATCACGTTTTCGATAGGGAGCAAAATTTGACTTGGAATTTGCTTTGGTCAAAGGTAACGTTAATGATAAAAAAAAAAAAGTTGAATTATTCTACAAGCTACGTGGACGTAACGGATAACGTCTCGCGGGGGACCAGTCGGGTAATTAGAATTCAGTGACACCACACTGGTGAAGAATACGTAATATGTTTCATTGCTGCGCCAGCGGCTCTCGAAGAAGGGATAGGGTGTAACGATGACTAACGCCGCGTTTCGTAAAGGAGAATAGACATCTTGAATCGTGTCAGATGTGCGAGCACAGATGTCCAAACGATGGATTATCTAAATACAGAGTCACCTATAGTTCCCAGAAGCTAAGTGAATTTCTTTGAACTGATCTATTTTTAGTGTTAAATCGAGACCTTGTTAAAGGAAAGTCGAAGGAAAAAAGAGCGCAAACTTGTTGATCATTGGGTGGATTTTTTCTAGGATTTCTACCATTTCTTCCATACTTACTATCGAGGACATCCTCAAGGATTAGTATAGAGGGTGACTCACTCCAAACGGAAGTTGGAATTCCCTGGAATTCGATCGATTTTAAGCAGGACCGATTCGACATGTTCGAATTGACGCGACGGGGTTATTAATTCGCGCTTGTATGCTATTTCAAGGCGAAACTGTTGCATCGCGACTGAAACGATTGTGTGTTAATTGGTTCGTTAAAGAAGCGTCTGCCGTGACAGGAATAACCATGAGGCTCAAGAAAGGACTTTAAATCGTCTGGAATTTCCTTGCGCTATATTTCGTAAGGAGAAATTGGAACAGAGGATTTCTACACGGACGTTCTCGCAATTTTCCAGGTCTCCATTTGAATGAATGAAGATTAATATGAGAAGAGCGATCGTCCCATTACTTGAAAATTCTGCTATCTGAACAGATGCTCCCCTTGATTCAGTAAAAAGCAGAATAGCATTTATAAGAGTATTTTAGGAGCTGTATACAATGACTAGACTGCGGATCTTTATGCAAAATAAAATCTTCGCGAGCGTGCCTACAAAAATTGAACCTAAATAGGAATTTACTTTATTCTGCAAATATTATAACATGTTACAATAACACGTTACAGTAAATCCAAATTTTACGATTCTGATCGTATTATCCTGATCGATAGTTGCCTATATAAATATAGTCTCTTAATTTTTAGGCAACTGCGTTTCCTCGCGCCATGTATCCCAAGGAGAAACTGCCTCGCGAACAGATGGTTTCTAGATCAACGTTCTCGCAACATTTAGCCGGGGCCGCGATCGATAATGCGTTAAAATAAACGAGTGCAATGAAAATGCGCGACAACGAACGATTACGCGCGATTTCACCGCTTTCGCTTGAAAACGTCGCGACGTTTGTTCTTCGATCCGGACCGAAAGCGAAATTGCGCCGCGTTCCGTGCGTGCGTTTCGACGTCGGAGTCCAGAAAACTGGAGAACTGGATTCGGAGCCAATTGGATTCAGAGTCATCGAGAGAATCCTTTAAAGGGGAGCCTTGATTGAAACAACGACATGAAATAATACTTTTCTTTAGGGGGAAAAGAAAACCCCGAGGTACCCTTGCTATAAAAAGACCAATGGCCCCCAACAAACTGTTGACATTTCTACGAGGGATGTCAGAGGTCGAAGAGGATGTGGAGCAACGTAAAGAAAGAAATAACGACTATCGTAAACCCTGAAAAACATTTTAATGCAAGCCTGGTACAGAGTAAACGAAACGAGGACCTCACCCTCGGCCTTATAAACAAATGAAACGAAGAAGCACCTCCCAACAGTTGTCGATGATCAACAGTCTCTCCCCCTCAGGCCAAACTACCCCCACTATCCAGACCGGTGTCCAGCCTGTAGATTCGCGCCAGTAGCAAGGTGAGCGTGGAGAATTCCTGGCTGGCAAGAGAGGAGGAATGAAAGGCGAACCAGCACCGCCAAGGAGGAGGTAGATCCCGCTCACCGGCGTACACTTCACCTCCGTCCTCGGCACGGATCACGCGAGCGAGCCAACGTGTCGGTGAACCTGGTGAACAGTTTCGTATCGTTGCACTCGTTTTATTCGAAGGCTCGCCAGTGTGCTCGATAACCGCGTGTGAACACACCCGAGACAAGATAGAGCTGAGTGGATAGACTGCAGATAGATAGTGCGTTAGTGGCACTTGGTGCAGTTTGGGGTTCCAGAGCGACAGGAAGTAGCAGCTAAACGGCGCTGGCGTTTCGTGAGCGTTTGCGGGCCACGGGGCAGAAGAATGCGGTAGGATGCCCATCCAGGAAGGATGTTTCCTACGGGTCGCGGTGCTCTGTCTGTTAGGCGGGGTCGCCTTGCGATCGACGACGGCCCTCGACGTCGACACACAGACGCAAACGATAGCGGCCGGTGAGTCCTCCCCCTCTTCCGTTTTTTCCGTCGCGTCCTTTCTATCCGCCACGTTTTCTTAAACCCGCGCGGCCCCCCCTCCCCCACCTCCCTCCACGTGTGCGTGAAACCTCGATTTCTCGCGGTGCGACCCGCTCGTGCCCGTTTCGAGAAACTCGAGGCGATGGGGAACCGGTGGCGTTTTGTGGGACAGCTGGCTGAAACCAGGGATTTTGGACGGTTTTAGGGAACGATGGGACGATCCTTGGGTTTGTTGACGTTTAGTCGGAGTATTTATTTTAATTGACGTACGCGAGTAATCTCGATGAGGATTGGGAAGGGAGGGGAGTTAGTGTGAAACGTTGTCTATTCCTGGAAAGAGTTTTCTTTCTTATCCTTATACTTATCCTCAAGTCCCTGCAAGCTTTCTGCAAGCCCCCTAGGGCCCCTTTAGCACTGCCTATCGATCGCAAAGCAAGATTTTATCACACCCAATGAACAATTTCCACCTGTTCTGGGTCTTCTCTCAGGGATCACCATCCTCGTAATTGACACGAAGCGCAACCGTGTCGAGTGAGGAGTCGCCACTGATCGGCGAGTAGCTAACGGTATTCCGCGTGAAATCGTCAAAAAATTCAGTCACGTCCCCGTTCGGCGGCTGATGTCATCCGCCTTGAATAAAATCGTGAATCGAAAGAGGCATCGAGATCCATGACGACAAGAAATCGGACTTTCCGGTCTTGCGACAGATTTCCCCAAAAGAGGAGCGACGTTCGCTTGGATGGAGGCCATGATGCGAGAAATCTGAGCATCCAGTCATCTACTGATCCCTAAATCAGAATATCACGAGAACAGGCCCCGTAGAGTCGCAACGATACATTAACAATTTGTTGAAACTTGGTTTAATTACTGCTCGTTTATTCCTTAACGTTTACACCTAACCTCACGCACTATTTACATAGGGATTTCATTTATTTCTTAATATATAGATTTAACGCAAATCTAACCCATAGAATTCAACACGAACAGCTCGTTTATAGCCCTTAGTACTCGGATCTAACTCAGCTAGAATGCAGAAGCAGAAGAGCTCGTGTATTCCCTGACACGCAAGATCGTCCAAGGGTCAACGTCCGACGAGAAACAGCGCGATTCTAGTTTCCAATTTCAGGAACAAGCTGCTCTTCCTAATGCCGAGAACGGCGACGTTTCTTCTGCAAATGCCGAGAACCGGACGCACGCGGATAAAAACAGTCTGTTCGATATGGTGGACCGTAAACTCGTGTTTACCGTGTGGAAAGTTCGCCTCGGCGATTACTTTCCACGAGGGAAGATTCCGCAGGGGAAATCGAGACTGCGGTTGGCCCTTTTCGCGTTCTGCTCGTTACTCTTCGACTAGGTTCTCTTCGGTTCCTCGCGATCTTCGACGCTTGCCACGTAAGGCTGCAGTCAATTTGAATTGCATGAAATAGAATGGCTTCCTTCTTCGTTTTCTTAGAGGAGAGGATGAAGGTGAAGCGCGCTAGGACTTTCTTGAAAAATTGAAAAACAAAGATCGAGTCGAAGTCTCTTATAGACAAGTCTCGTATTTTTATTAAATTACCTTCTTCTTTTTTTTGTATAAACTCTGAACAGTCCTCCGTCAAATATTAATCCTCGATCAGTTAAAGCGAGATTTTAAGGAAAATTTCCGTAGGTATCTAAAATGCACGTTTCTTTGCGCGTTTCTGCGAGGCCTCGACAGGAATCGATACGCGATGCGCGTCGAATCGATTCTGCGGTCAGCCGTGTCCCTCGAGCTGTTTTGCGCCTCGATCGCGAAGGTAAACAGACCTGGAGACGCTTATTGTGCAAGAGGGGGAGACGTGGGACACGCTAACGGTAGCGTTGGATCCAGTTGGAGAACTGGTCGACGCACGTTCTCTCTTACCAACGGCCTTGGGAAAAATTAAAGCTACGTAGAAAGACGTGCAACGGCCTCTGGAGACCGCTCGTGGATCTCCGAACGAAAACACGCGTTGGACATCAATTATGAATTGATTCCGATCCATAAGGCAACACGCCATTTTCCAATACTTGACGAAATATACCTCCAGAATCGCGTATTTAAATTTGACGTTCCAATGGTGCCTAACTTCCGCTTGAACAAATTTTCCAAAATTCCAAAAATATTCCAAAATAGATGGAATATGCGAGGAACGCTCTCAAGCGTTGACTTTCCAAATTATCGTCTTCTCGATCGCCAGGAACTCGGGGTAGCAACGCACGTCGGGACAGAATTTATGGCGAGCGCAGGTAGCCATGATTCAACCGAACCCTACGACCGCAATGTTTTGTCGATAACGAAACACGGGGTAGGGGTATAACGATGAGAACAAGCCGCTGGTAATATATAAATAAAAATGCGATACTCGTGTAAACACCCAAATTTAAGCATGACCAAACTGCCACATCGATACCGGCAACATTTCTAATACCGTTAGTACCAGTATTATCGAACAGCCATTACCTGACATCCCAATTAAAGCGAAAGAAACGGAAACGTTCGCGTCCGACATGAATGGTGGCAAACAACAACGCAGCTGGCCTGGTAAAGCGAGAACGAGGAATTTTTAATTGCATCCCGGTCGAGGTAAATTGCAGAAGCACGTCCTTCGGTTCGCTTGGAAAGGTGCATTAGACTCCTCTAACGCGTTACACCATCTTGGACGCGTTCTCCATCCAGATAACGCGTCTCCTAGGCTGCTCCTAATTAAATGACGATTACATCTCTATGACACGTATAATCTTTTTTTAATTTGCGTAACCAGCAGACTTTCTACGTCGTGTGTTCCTTCGCTGATCCCACGCGAGTATTGTGCTCTGATTTCAGCGTTCACACGTGTCAGCATCATATGCTACAGCGATACGATTAGGTTCCTCGATTCCTTATTAATTTCGATGATTACGTTACTTGGCATAGCAGCACGCGTGGAAGCATAGGCTTCTTTGATAGAAATAAAATTAGAATGCATTTTGGGGCTATGCAAATTCTTGTATAGAATCAAACGTATATGTAAACAAATATATTTTTTTTTGGCTTGGGTAGATATCGAAAAAATTTGAAGAGAAATGCTTTCGGCACGTTTAAATATTGTAGTTGCCTTCCGAATATGTTTTGGTATCGAACATAGCCGAAGAGTTTCCAAGTCTGCTAAACGATCGCTGTAGTCGCCGATGTAACCTAGTTAACGGTACTATAAATATGCGAGTGAACGTATTTCCGTTCTTTATAGTCTCGAGTCTCAACCACGGTCCTCTTGATACATTTATTACCGCCGTCGCATTAGTATTCTTCCATCGCCTAACCTGTTGATCGGTGCTGCATCAGGATAAGATTTGCAGCATTAATTCACTGCAGCTTTCGCGACATTTCTCGCACTGCTGGGCTGAGCTTATGGTCCTTGTAGGACTAGAAACATTCCATCAGGTTCTTCACAGATAGGTTTACAATGTAGCGAGATATTCTTCTATCAGATATTCTTCTATCTCTGGTGTTCTACTGGTACATCGAGGAGACCCGAAGGAGTACCACGAACGTTAGTTCGATAGAATCCACAATTGTGACTCTCCTAGATTGGATATCTTTCCACGTCAGACCTCTGGATGGCATCCAACTTGAACAGGAAGAGGAAGAGCTCCCGAAGAGAAAACGTCCTTAACACTGTTGGACGAGGCTTCGAGTGCCCCATCCTCCGCGAATTATATAACGAAGAGAAGGTTTATTATTACAGTCATCGTTGCACGCTATCCCTGGGAAGAGTATAACGCTGTTCGATGGCTCTCTGACCTAAGAGGTTACAAGCTTAAGGCCACAGAACTCTTGAACGAACTCGTACCACGAGCTGGGAGATTCACGAGGAAACAAGAGCATCTTCCTCGTAATCACGGCAATTAAATCCGATTCCCGTGCTTCTCGCCTCATTGTTCCGCGGCTGGCGAACGGCGACTTTCACTTAATGGCCGCTTGGACGCTCGCTGAACGTCCCACGAAGGACGCCGGTCGAGTTCGCGAGTTGTTGCTCCGTTTCTGTCCAAATCACGGTAAGGTGATTCACTTTTCTTGCGAGCGGAATAATTTTAGAGGCACGAACAGAGCCAATCATAGCGCGGAGACTTGAACGAGCGAACGCGTGCGGTCCACGAAACCGTGATACGTATCTCCAAGCGTTCAACTCTCCAACGTGTCACGAAATAGGCGTGACGATCCGATTGCATCATCGAACAACTTGCGCTCGATTTTATTATCCAACCTTTAAGATTCATCCACCGTGTTAACAAGAAACTCAGAGTGTCTCGATGCGGCAGAGTGAAAGCACAAAGGAAACATCAAATTCCTCGCGTCACCCCAAAAAAGAATTCTTTCACCGTTGAATGTTGGAAAGTTGGAAACGATTGCTACCAATTTTGAACGAGAATCGTCTGGATTGAAACAGGTGTTCGAGAGTTGTTCAGAGAATTTTCGTTTGGAGAATAATTTTTCGTAGACGGGGACAACTCTCCAGAGATTTTTCTGGAGAAATTTAGAAACCGGCATTTTTTCAACGAAAGACCAGCATAATTAGGAGAATCTTCTTTCTTCTGCGAGCGCAATTATCGAAAATCGTTGCGCAGCTTTCTTTTCAACGTTAAACAGACCTGTGCGTGATCGATTTCATTGTTTTTTATTCACCGCGAGATACACCCTTGACCTGATTCGGAATGGTTTTCACATACCGAGGATGGATGACACATACGCGTGCAGGCGACTTTCTCCCATGCAAAACAACTCACGGAAGACCTGGATGACTCGCGTCGGTGGTTAATCCCAGGTGAACCGGAAGAGCGCTGCAATTCATTCCAGGAATTGCGTGCTCGACGAATAATTGCCGACTTTATCTATACAAACTATGTCATCTAACAAAAGTGGTAGCATTTATTTTTGTAATATTACTTGAACTCCTCAGAAAGAAAGTGTCTCGCGAAGCTCGCAACATTCGCGCATGGGTTTCATTCACTCTTAGAGATTCTACTTGAATAAAAATGCACGGTGTGAACGTGTGCGCGGAATGGTCCTTTGTTTCTTCATAGAATTGCATGGAAGTAAAGTGCTACATCGTTGAATCATCCACGTGTTACACATGCTCAATCTAGAATTGCATAAAACAATCACCAATCGTCATCTATCGAATCTTGTCGATCGAACTATACATCCTTCTATCGGTCGTACGATTTAATACACCTACTCGACAACTATACAATGTGTTGATATTAACATTATGGGAGCATGTATCAATATTTACGAACGTGTTACGAATATGGCATTGGTCCAGTTATGAGCACTCTGTGTGCCCGTCATACTCGTTCGTTCGCTTCACTTTCCAAGCTCGTTCTCTCTATAAATAGTGCGACTGTTTAAATAAATTATTCATTCGCTGAGCCATCCGTTGCGAGTAAACACAGCGTCAGAATTTATTCACAAGGAATCCTTCCATCAACGTCGATATTAAATGTTACATCGAATCTGAGCTAAATCAACTTTAAGTGGAAAGTCATCTGCAACGTCATCCTTTGGCATAGAGGTTGGGAAAATGGCGATGTTGCCTGATTACCTACAAACTTAAGTAATTCCCGCGAAGGAGGACACACGAGCAGCTGGCGACCAGCAACGATGGCAGGATGATGGCTCGATTTGTCTTTCGCATTCCGATACAGCGAGCTCATTCTTCTACGAACGAGGACAGTTACAGACAACGATGTTTGTGTAGCATTCACCCCTGACACCTGCTTTAAAACGCCCAAGAAAATGGAAAGAAGAGGCGGAGTTCAGAAACTGCGTCGTTTAGTAGGTGCGTAGGTGTCTTCAAAGCCACTAGGCTTATAGAAAGGAACCAGTTCATGATTTGGGAATAGTTTGTGTACTATACGACTAGCGCGAAGTCAAGGGGACCACTATTCTGCAGAGCAAAGTAGAAATGGAGTTTTAGGTTAGTGAAATTCGAACTATGTACGAAACGTATGAAGCCTGGCCGAGCATCCCTTGGTTTCGAGTGTATCCAACCATACTACGTTTAACCGAACAAGAATTCCAGCTCGAGGCGTAGCTCTCACATTTGAAGTGCCACCGTTCCCTCGCTTTTCATCCTTCGCAATGCCGCGTCACACTTGGCCTGGCCTCCGTGCAATGCGGTTCGGAAACTAAAAGTTCCATTTTTTTTTCCTCCTCCGGTGGGACAGGTTCTCGCGAATTCTTTGACAACCCTGGCGCGCCATAAATTAAACGGTTAATGAAAATTGCGTCAGACTCGATTGGGAAAAATTGAAGCTCGAGCCGTTCCGAAATTGCCTGCTCGAGGGACTGGAAATAGAAAGGCGTGCGCGAAGTTTAATAATAATCCAAGAGGTCTGATCGACGAAATGTAGAATAGATCGATTTATGAAGGAACGAAGCACTACGAACACTTACGAAACCTATACAACCAGCAGATTATAGATGGAATAGCTTTCTCAGAGAGAAGGAACTAAAAATCTTGGAAAGGTGCAGCAGAGACTTCTATACTCCGATGGTTATTATTGTTCTCGGAGGCTAGATTAAAGGCGGAAGAAAGGGGAACGAAACTGGATGGAATAGCCAGAAGGCGAGGCAAGGCGAAGAGAAGAACAGAAAAAGAAGGGGAAGGTTAAAATAGTCGGTCACCGAGCGTGCCTTTGACCATACGGTATTTTATCCTACTTCCTACACTCTGAGCGATCGCTATTTCCTTTCATGTACCTACATCACGTTTCGTTAATCTTCTAACGACCCAATGAGTCATTTAAGAGACCCATACGGACGAATTCCTCCAGCATAGAATCTTGTTTATTAAATAATTCCAAGGAAATTGATACACGAATCTTAATTTTTCCCTTTACGCAATGATTACAGTCAGTCCCATAAATATTCGTACCTTCTGTGTTTATTGAAAGAATTTGTTTAAATTGGGTTTGATGTTTTCAAATAAATTTTTCATCGAATTCACAGGTACCGATATCACCGAGATACCAGGCGTTCAACCCCTTCGCGGCGAAGCGTGGAACGAAACCGACCGGAAGTCCGAGTATCCGACCAAAGAGTTGGATTTCAAGACTACCGTCGAGCCTAAAAAAAAACCAGTGGACTTCAAGGTGAAAACCGATCAGAAGTTCCAAAAGCCCTCGTTGAAGGACGATGACGCAAAACGGAGCAATACCACGATGACGACGATGACTTGGTTGTCGCCAACGAGCACCAGCGAAGACGCTACCGAGGGAACCGTTCAAGGTGTCACGATTCCTCTTCTGCTTCGTGGCGAGCCGGTCGTAGTCGCAGCAAACGCGTCGATGCTGAACAAATTGTCGATGCCGATGAACGCGAGCGTCAAGGATGACCCATCGTTCAGAGGCAGGGCGTTGAACATCTCCGCGCCAGAGCCAACCAACTCGTTGCACTCTAATATCACCGATCTCAGCGACGTCAGCATGGATGACGATGACAAAGAAGTCGAAGGTGATTATTATTGTTTAATTGGACCGTTTGAAATAACCTAGTGGTCGATCCAAACGTATCAGAGTCTCAGACTGAGACTCGCAGAAACGACATTAATTTCCAGTCCACCTAGTATCAAGGTTTCAGCATTCTGTTATCCGCAGGAGGAGAGTACGTGGCTCCTCGCAACGAGAGCAACGTAAACATTTCTTCGACGTTGCTGCCAGCGGTGTCGATGTGCGTCGAGGAGAACCGTACGTATTCCGTGGGCGAGAAGATTATTAGGGGCTGCGAGGAAAAGTGTGTATGCGGGGTGGGCGGAGTGGTGATGGACTGCAAACCTTTATGTTCTTCGCCATACGTCAGAGCCAACAGAGGAATCGAGGATCCTCTTTGTCAGGAGAAGCTGGTCAACGAGGAACCTTGTTGCGCCATTTTGGTCTGCGCAGCTGACTCAGGTGAGCTGTCTGACGCTTCGCAATGACACAGTTTCCGGTGATCTTTAGGAATAAGGATAATAATTAAACAAGAACTCAAAGAATAAGAATGATAATTAAACAAAACTTTAAACCTTTAAACCTAAAGAGTACGAATAATAATGAAGTAAGAATTTAGAGAAGAATAATGTTAAAGAATAATATCTCTTGAAAAAAGATTTTAGAGAGCGTTGAATTTTCTTATTTACAAAGAACGTTTACCCTGTCGATTATAGCGCCTGAACCAGAGGAGACCTGCCTGTTCGGGAACAAAACGATTATGAGAGGCCAACGCGTCGAGGATGGCTGCTCCAGAGTGTGTATCTGCGAAGCAGGTGGCAACCTCAAGTGTCAACCTAGATGTCCACCCAATGAAACTACCTCAGTAACCAATCAACACGATCGTTGTGTCATCCTCACCGATCCAAGGTACAAGATCAAAAGTCCCTCGTCGGTTTCCTTGAATTTATTTGAAACATCTCGAAACTGCTTCTCGCAGAGACTCCTGTTGCACGATCACCCTCTGCGACGTCACCCTAGGAGACCACGAAATTAGACCAGAGACCTCCGCCGATCTAGCCGTCAATCTCACCGACGCAAAGGTTTTGAACTCGACAGCTATCAAACTAAAGCTGTCGACTAAGAATCCCCAGGATGTCACTGTGGAGATATCCGACAAGAATCACGTTTGGAGACAGCAGAAGCCCGACAAAGGCGAGTACAATAGAAAATCGACGCAATAGATTCTGTACCAAAGGAACACTTCTCGTCTTTGATCAATTACGATTCTCTTTGTACGCCAATTATAGTATTTAACGTTTATAAGTAACGAAAGCCTTGATTCCAGAGGGAATCGTATCGAACCTGGAGCCTGCGCGTACATACTACGTACGAGTGATCGAGGGAAGCAGAACCGGACCTGCGTTGCAGGTCTTCCTTCCAGCAGAGGTGATCAAGACGAACATCTCTGACAAGATGGCGGACAAGGGCTCCTGCAGCTACAGAGGGAAGACGTACAAGATGGGAGCGGAATGGTACGACGAGTGCATCTCGTTCTGCGTCTGCAACGACGCTGGCAAGGCTGAATGTGTCACTATCGAGTGTCCAACAGACTTTGGACTCGACGTGTTGGACCCTCACTGCTTAGACTGGGAAACTGTCCCGCCAAACTTCGTTCCAAAGCCTCCTCGTTGCTGTCCCCAGGTAACATCAAGCCTATCGTTTAATTTAAACAAATTCCTTCGATAAACACAGAGATTACGAATATTTATAGTAGGTTTAGTCCGAAGCTAAGGTGTGTGTTACACTTGCAGGAGGTACGCTGTCGAAATAATGGCTCGTGCGTTTACGAAGGCAATACTTACGATAATTGGAGCGAATTGCCATCAAACGTGACGGGATGCGAGAAGAGATGTTACTGCGAGATGGGCAACGTCTCGTGCCAGGCTGCCTGTCCACCTGTCCCGGCGTTGCCACCTGCAACCCTGCCTTGTCCTCCTTATCAAGCCACCCTCGCTCATCTACCTGGCGATGACTGTTGCACGGAGTGGAGCTGCAGTCACTCGACCAGCCAGGTGCCAGGTAAATTCGCCAGAGAACGCGCAAACGAGAGCCTCGGTAACATCAGTGTTGGTCTATGACGGATTGATTCCTTTCTGGTGGCGGTGGCTCTGCTGAACGCGTTTGAAATTGTCGTTGTTATTTGGTTGATAGTAAGGCGTTTGGTATTCCGAAGAGGACCCGTTAGGTTGGCAATGGGTGAAAGAGGGTGATGGTTTCCGCCACGCGGACCTGACTGGAAATCTCCAGTGCGAATAAACAAATATACATTGTATACATCTCCGTATATAACATATTATATCATCAGCAACTTGTTCCATGTCATTGTAAACAGTATCACGACGCGGACGTGGACTTGTCACTAAAATATTGTACAGTATCTTCTTTACTTTCGATATTACCCTCGATATTACCTCCCGTCGAGGTACGAGGACATCCCTCGCGTAGAACGATTTAAAAAAAAAAGATATTCCTGGTGTCCGACAAACGTCCGATATCGTTATCGAAACCCTTGGAACCGTACAATCTGAACCGGAGGTCCTGTAAGATGCATGCTTCGGCGCAGCAACGCTTGTACATACATATACCAACCTTGGATCGGCCGCTGTAAATACGTATATGCATGGAGAATTTGGAAGATCGCGTCGACCGCAATATTCACGGCCGTTGGACGTCAGCTCTCGCAATCAGTGACATTGGTCCTTTGCTTATTGCAGGAACGAGCGCGACGCCCGCGTTCCCCGGCCCGTTGGCCACAGACACGTTCGATCGGCGACCGATTGACGATACCGAACGACCGACTAACCATCCTGGATCCGTCGGACCCAGCCAGGAACCGGATAGTGCCACTTCCTCGTTGCGGGAAGATACGAAAGACGTTACCGCGACCACCGACGCAACCCACGGACTCTACCATTACCCCATGGACCCTGGACACCCCACGATCCCTTACAACGGTCCTTACAGTCCCGACTACAAGCCTACGCACCCCAGCGTCGAAGACGTGTTCCATCTAGGCCCCGAAAAACCTCCCGTCAAAGAGAAACCCAAGTTAAAATTGGACGCAAAGAAACCAGTCGAGACTCTCGTGAAAGCCTACAAGGACGATTACTTCCCCGGTCCCTTGGCTCCGGACAAGTTCCTGGAGAAGACCACCTCGACGCCAGAAAATCGTGTCCCCAGCCCTGTCAGCAATCTATCGCCGCAGAAGATCGCTCACGCGACAGATCACCCTCAGTTCGTCCCTTTGAACCATCCTCCAGGATTCGCGTTCGCTCCTGTCAATGGCCAGATCATATCTCAGGCTGGTGTAAACCCTGCGGTTGGTCCACCCTATCGCGGTCCTGTGATCGATCAGGACACCTTAGATCCCAATGTAATCGTCCCTACGAGTCCCAAGAAGAAAACATCCGACGCATTTCACGGTGAAAAGAGCAAGCCTGCCACTGGGCTTCCTGCTCGACCTAAACAAACCCAACGCGATCCACAGAAAGAGATACTTCCTGACGAGCTCTATCATCTAATCAATCTGCAACACCCTGGCCTGATCCACTTGGATCACGGCCCTCCCGAAGGCCATCCAGGTTTGTACGATATCCACCAACAGATCTCGGGACAGAAACAGTCGGGGAATAATCAAATACAACCGGGTTACTTCGGTGGTCCCACTGCTAACTCTAAGAAGCCCTCGAAGCCTCACGTTTACGCTCAAAAGAACGAAAACGGTCAGACGACGTATCACGTGCACACGCCAGACATTCCCAACACGCCCCAGCAGATCGAGGAGTTGCTAGCTCATATCAGTCAGCACGACCCGAACCCTGGACCTTTCCAACACTATCCTGGACAGCCTGCCATACTTCATAACGAGCCCAGTGGCCCGCAGGCCACTCTGCCGCTTCACATTGACGCTCACATACCGCACTCAGGACTCGCGCACTTGAACCACCCGCTCGCAGCACAAACGCCCAACCAGTCAGGTTCGTCCCTGATCAGCAACACACTTTTATCTAGTCACAGGAATACAGTCGGTTCCAGAAATGTTCGTACCCTTTGTACCCGTTTAAGTAATTCGTCTAAATCAAACGATAGCTTTGAGCTTTCCAAATCAATTTTCTCCTAGAAATATGTACACGAATAAACTTTCCACGTGTATATATTTACAATTACAGATTGATTTGGAAACGTGGAGCACTCATTTAAATTAGACCTTTCTTCGACCGATGTAGAGGGTACGAATATTTATGGGATTTACTGTATTTCTTATATGGAACGAGTCATTGAAAATTAGTAGAATTGTTCGTCGTTCAATTCAGTTTCGCGTAAAATATGTTTGCGTTTAATTGAAAATAATGCTTTGAGGACTAGTCACTTGTCCCAACGTGGTAAAAATAGTTACAAATGAACGTCGTCAGGTTTACCGTTAACATAGAGTTGTACTTATATTTCGTTTAGCTATAGAGAAGTCATTTACGGGAGTGTTGCTTATAAATCCACGATAATGATTTAGAAAAAGATCATTCGATCCCAGCTTGGTACGTTCAGCGTTAAACATCGCGGTAAACATTCTAAATAAATATACAACGAATATAAACCTGTACACTAAAATTATCCCATTTCCTCAACTTCAGGCTTGGATCACAATGTACCACCTGGCTTCCCGTTACCTGGCGCCATCCCAGGATTCCCAGTGGCCTCTCCGTCCGACGAGGTCATCGTGCAGATCCTGGAAGCCCTCGACGAGAACACCGTCCGTCTCGTCTTCGTGGTGCCTCAAGTCTTGGTGGGACTACACGGACGCGTCGAACTGCGATACACCAATGACAAAACGTACCTGACGTCGCTTTATCATTTGCATGCAGTGTGGTTACGCGTAGTTCACTCGTCGATTGTTCTGACAAGTCGCTCGACAGAAGAAGCGTTTACTTTACATTTTCAAACACGCTATAGACGCTGAGAGCAGTCTGCGAAATAATCACACTGTACGCAACGACTACCTACAACGATAAATAACTCATCCTAATTAAATCTTCCTTATCACGCAGGAACTTTGACGTGTCCACCTGGAAGGTAAAAGTGTTCGCCCCTCCAAACGACCTGATCGCTACCCCTCAATTGGAATTCGAGCTGGGAAACCTGAAGCCCTCGACAGAGTACAAGGTGAAGATCACGGTGAAGCTGAAGGATCTGGCCAACAGTCCCACCAGCAAGATCTACAGCGTTCGAACTCTGGAGAAGAGGGCCGAGGTGACCACGTTGCCACCTCAAATACCCATCGATGCGGAGCTCCACGCAACGGAGACCAACTCCAGCTGGATCATCGTGATGTGGAAGATGTTCACCGAGTACGAGCTGCAATTCATCGACGGGGTTCAGTTGAGGTACAAAGAGCAGGATGATAAGGCGTATTCCATTACGCCGTTGATCCACAGGGCGGTCAGGGAGTACATGATCGAGAACCTCAAGCCTTCGGCCACCTACGAAATTGGTATCCAGTTCGTACCGTTACCAGGACAGTTGACGGAGCTGGTTAGTGATAAAACGGTGAGTGTCTTCGGGTTTGGGTTTGAAAGGAATATTTTCGATTAGGAGGTGTTTGGAGTTGTTTAGATGTCATTTAAAGTTCGATAATGTCACATTTATTAAATAGAGGTACGATAACTTTTCTTTTTATTAGCCATTTTTATTAACCGTTTGTTCTTTATCCGTCCAAGATTCGCGTGACCACGTCGATGGAGCCAGATACGTACTCCTTCCCCGTGAACGTGGAAATCAAGATGATCAAGTCGACGGAAGTGGAGGTGGCATGGAGCGGGGTACCATACCCAGAAGACAAGTACGTCAACATTTACAGAGCAATTTATCAAAGCGACAGCGGCAAAGAAGACACGAGCACGTTCAAAATCGCCAAGAGGGACTCCCCTGCGCGAACGGTGATCGGCGATCTCAAACCTGGCACCAGATATCGTCTGTGGCTCGAGGTATACTTGACGAACGGCAGGATAAAGAAAAGCAACGTGCAGGACTTCGTTACCAAGCCAGGGATCCTTCTACCCGCCACGGTTTCTCAGCAAGGTACGTTATTTCTCTTCAGGAATCGTACCATCTAACACTCTCTGGTGTTACCAGTTGCGATAACCAACAACTTGAACTTTTCAGCAGGAAAGCTTGCTTCCGTGCCCCTTCACGAAGGCGATTACTATGGTCCACTAGTGGTGGTGGCCATCGTCGCATCTCTCGCTATTCTGTCGACGTTGATCCTCTTGATGATGCTGATGAAAAGGCGGACCAGCAGTAAAGCAGACATTTCTCCACGTAAAACCACGTCTGCGTACGACAACCCTTCCTACAAGGTAGAATTACAACAAGAGACTATGGGTAATTTATTCTCATTGTTTTAATACGCTAGACCGTTTCAGAATTGCTTCTTGTCTAATTGAATCCACTCGCTGCTCCTTTATAAATTACGCTGCTACGTGACTACTCTAATCGCCGTGTCCAATTACCTATTGACCTCGCGAGTATACAACGAGTCTTGACATTTTTCAGACCTGTGAAGACGCCGTGACGATATCCAATGGTAGGAACAAGAACACTGAGCACGAAATGGCTACCATCAACAGCAACGCCAAGGAAACCGCCTGAGACGTTTTGTAATTTATTGAAATATATTTATTTATGCGAGACACCGTTAACGCGCGCAGAGTGTCGTCAATGTTTTTGGTGTACTGAAAGAAAAGGTGAATGCGGTGAACACTAAGATGCCAAAAAGTGCTTTAGATTACTTGGAATCCTCTCTGCGGAAATGTCGCATTGTTTGAAAGTTAAATAACGTTAGCTTTTTTCCTCTTTCTAACAGTAGAACGTTTCCACTTACAAGAAGGATTCCAGGTAAAATTATACATATACGCATACGTTTTAATAATCTAATGGCAAGAGATTGTAATTTCTTCATCGTGCCGGCGGTTAGAGAGCTCTTGATTAATTTTACGTTGTATTAAAACTTGTAAATAGCGCTATATTATAGATTATGTTTTATGTATTTAATATCAACGGTTAAATATTAAGCAATTAATCCCGCTGGGTTTCAATGACCTAGCTACATTTTGTACAGTTAGATTGTTAGAAATATATAAAATAAATGAGATATAATATGTATATCTTACTGGGCATCCCTGCGTCTACAAGATGGCAACCGGACCGACAAACTGGCTAGCAGTGGTTGCCGTATAAAAGGGGCACTTTTGCGCCTACGAGATAGCAACCGATCCGTCAAGCAAGCTAGTGTAAATGTATGAGAAAATGAAGGGAAATTAAAGGGAAATGTACGAGGAAATGAAGGGAAATTTAAGGGAAATAAATGAATTAAATGAATTAAATGAACCTTTCTTTAGAAATTACAGCAAAAATTCTATTTGTATTATGTCTGGCTGATACATAATAAATTGAGCAAATGTGTACATGGTTAAAAAAGAGGCTACAATACTAGAGCAGAAAACTTATTTTATATATCAAAAACGCGTGTGGAAACTGATTTTAAATCACACAGTTTTAGTAGAAATATAGATAACTAAACGGTAAAGTAAATAGGTAAAAATTTGTTCTTATAACAGGTATAAACATCGAGTATTATAGAAATATCGCCGACTGTGGTAGACCATGAGTATACACAAATTTAAAAATATTTCTTCAACTCTGATTCCATTTGAAGTGGGTCCGTGGTCGGCGCGTATCTAAAGACAACTTTTCCTTCTTTATTAATAATAAATTTGGTAAAGTTCCACTTAATGGCGTCGATCATAAATCCAGCTGCCTGAGACTTCAGCCATTTCCACAAGGGATGAGCAGCTTCTCCATTAACATCAATCTTCTCAAAAACATCAAAGGTAACGTTATACTTCTTAACGAAATCTAAAATCTGTTCGGAGCTGCCTGGTTCCTGGCCACCAAACTGGTTGGATGGGAATGCCAGAATCCTTAATCCTTCTTTTTCACTGTACTTCTCATACAAGTGCACCAGCTCTTTGTAATTCGTGTCTGTCAATCCGCAATTGCTGGCTACATTTACAATTACGCAGACATGTCCACGATACTTCTCTAACGATACATCGTTACCATGAATATCTCTTGCATGAAACTGATAGATAGTAGTTGCAGAATTCCAATCGGTATCTTGGTTAAAGGAAGTTGGAGTTGTTGCAGGGCATTGCTCTTGCGAATTGTCTTTGCAGGTTTGTGCTGTAACCCCAGATAGGATTACAACCGTCAAAGTTATCAATTCTAGAACAAAATAATTTTAATTAATAAATGAGCAATATAAAATATACTCTACTTCTTGGTTTATTTCATTTTCACGATCATGGTTTCACAGATAAAGACGGTTCTGGTATGGTAAAAAAAAAAGAAGGGGAAAAAAGGACCTTGAACTTGTCGCGTTCGTATAGCGTATAGCGTAATAAAGTATAAAATCCAACGTTTCAGTTACGATTAACAACTTTCAAGAGTTATGGTCGCGTAAGAAATATTAAATAATATTACGAAATATTACTCACTATACATTTTGATTCGAGGAATATATCCGCCGCACTGCAAAAATTTATCAGAGCAGACCAGCGTGTCCAAAATTGATTAGCCGTGATTATATCAGCGAATTCTTATATCAGCGTATCGTGTCGAGAAGGAATAATATATTATTAAAGTTCTGCGATACTACACGTTCCGCACACTTTGACACGAGGAACGCAACTGCGATGATCTTTCCTTTGTCTGGAGTGTTTATCATCAAGTCTCAACTGGGCTCAACACACCGACCTGACCCGGCCTAAGCCCCGTCCTTGAATCTGTGACATCACGAATTCTCGACTGTGTCGCGAAATTAAACGTTGCAATTTTACTTTGAATTAGCTTTAATCATTTCCAATCATCATGATCGCATTAATAGCCATTATGAAGCTTCTCACAATCAACGAGAGCGGTTATACATATAATTGCTTCCCATGGTTGCGATGTACCGGTACACGGGTACAGTACTCTTTCAACTGTGTCATCTTTGAAAATATTCAGGGAGCATAGAATATTTTCTTAACACATTCATTATGTTTATCTCAATTATATTGTCTATTATCTAGTATCTATTATATAGACTAAATTAATATTTGATGCACGAGGCATGAACTCAATTTTTTGTAGTATGGGACAATAGGTATGTATGTATAAGAATATGTATGTATGTGTAGGGTAGTTACAAGTGGCGTCACCGGTGGGAAATCGGTCAAGTTTGTCGTGAAAAAGTTTCAGTTTCCTACCGCTAGATGACGCACGGCTATAAAATTTATCGACATTAGAATTTATCGTCAAAAATTAGAGTTTAAATATATTTCCTCAATTGGATATTAATATTACAATGCGTCTAGCATAATTACGAGAACTTTGTTGAATATTATATAATAAACTTAAGGTCGGTCAAGAAAATGATGTCTTTAGCGCCATCTAGCGGGAAGACGCAGAAACTATTTCACGACAAAGTTGAGCATTTTGCCACCGATGGCGCCACATTTTCAGTATTTTTATTAATTAAAAAAACCAGGCAATAGATAATTATTAGTGTACAAATCAACAATTAGAAGCTGAATTATGATAATTGCGATGTTAAATTACATTAATATGCAGAGAAAAGAAGGGAATGTATGTTTTGAATATCTTCATGTTTGAGAGCTACTTGTATTCAACTAAATTAGTAATTGACAACAATATAATTTTGCTGTTTATACATGAAATTTCAATTCTAAAAGAAATTGTATTTTCTTAATTAGTGCATTTTATAAATAAAGGAGGATACGAGGCGTGAAAAATAATAATCTAGGTGCATTTAGAATTTGAATTCAAAATTACATTTTATTATTATCTTAATATGGACTAGTATAATATTACCATGTACACATTCAGTAGCTCACTTATAATTTATAACTTATAATACACTCACAAACATTGATAAAGATAGTCACGATATCTTGTAGCATGTTTCACGACTGATGAAACTACAGCGCAAGCTCTATTTATGTATAAGGTATATTTATCACTTATCGACGTTACAAATGGTTGTGTTTAAATTATCTTACCAACAATTTGCTTAAGGTAATGTTGCGTCTATCATTCGCGCTGACTTTGCACGATCAGTGATCGTCCTGAAACGAATCGTTATCGATCCAACGTATGATCTCCGATTACACTTTAATTGTAGTATAACATTTAAAAAAAAAAAAGAATTGTAATTGTAAACGTTAAACGTTTGTTTCAAATATTTTCGAACTTACGACGCTCAACGTTTAGTTATTAACTGCAACTCAACTAGTATCAATCGGTTCGATAGAAAACGTGTTTCGCTAAATAAAAACTCGTTACATATTCATTTGTCATTTACATGCTTTTTCTTGCACGAATTCAACTTTTTCGATTCATATAAAAAGCTATAAATTATCTCCTCGTTATCTATTTCAAGTCCTTCTTAAAATTATTCGCGTAATTTACTCGATTAATTTATGTATTTTACTAGTAAGTAATTTCAAACATCACCTTTAGCTTTTATTGCGAATTTCAAATTTCTTTAACGAGTACAAAGTTTTCGTTACGTGGAAACACGAAAGTACTATTTGCTACGGTACAAACATTTTAATTGTAATATCCTCGTTGTATTTAGTTTAATCTCATTTTTTACAACGATCATTGTAAATGTACGAAACGTCCGTTTCTCACGTCTGAGAAACGAAGAGTTTGGATTGTAATGTAAGATTTGGAATGTAATAAAAAGTGTTCCTTGTTTTCCTTTAACAAATGGAAAACGGTCATTGACTCGTCGTGGTAGGTATAGCGTTAACGAAAATGTTCTACTTCGTTGAAAATTGAATGTTTTCAAACGCGGATACTTTGAACAGTTAACATACGATTTTATATCGTATAAACGACTATGATAAACACCGTTTGTTATTAACCCGTGAATAATTTATATTCAATAATTTCCTATGCAACATGGCAAATCTATATTTTTAGAATTTCATACGAATTTGTCCATTTTGATTTTCAATGCAACGAGGCAAACATTTAAATGAGAAAAACTAATCAATAAAAATTAATTTTATTCTAAGACGACGCCACTCTCGATAATCACGCAAGGTCAGTTCGACAATAACGTTGCTCGCAAATGTTATCATTAAAATGTGGCTAGACACGTTCAGTCAGGGTGGCTCGCGATGGCTGAGTATTTTAATTTATTTTTATCTTTGTATTTATATTTATATTTGTGTTTATGTTTATATTTATATTTGTATTTATATTTATATTTATATTCATATTTGCATTTATATTTGTATTTATATTTATATCTATTTGCATATATACGTATTCATATGCATGCATATGCAGGGCGTTGCGTACCAAGTGCTGCGAGCTGTTTTCTCGGAATGTAACAAAGGCATCGACTTTCTTTTTGCTACAATTAAATGACACGCGGCGGTTTTTTAGCACGTGCCCAAATTTTTTCTCTCCGTAATACTCGCTCCAAACAAAAGTTTATCACGTACTGAAAGACCAGCCCTTGTATATCGTTCAACTGTAGAAAAATTGAAGTCTGTATCTTCGTTAGTTTCTGGAAGAACAGTTTGTAACACTTGGTACGGACGCGCTGTATGTCCATACATATCTGTGTATTCACCTTATTCTTAGCGTAATGACTAGATAAGTTTCGGCCGCCCAATATAAACATATTGTTTGATCCCATATATTTTATTCGTACCAATCCTTCGATCGCCAAATATATGGATAAAAATTTCCATGCCAAAATTCATTTATTCGCTATGCAATACGATATCTATACCCTAAATGCGCGTTCAGCTTTGTCAACCCTTTCGAACGCTACGTTTACAATCCAAGAAAGTTTCGCTATCTTTCTGCGTATTTGTTCCAAAGCATAACATTTGTGTATATGAATTGTTATTTGGGCTCGAACGATACATGTATACAAGTTCTGTATCGCACGTACTTCATTTAGAAAGTATCGCGTAAAGAAATTCTGATAATTTTTTCAGATCCGAGATTTGTAACGATGTACGATTTGACAGTTATTTCCTAAGATATCGATCAGGTCTCGCAATCGAACGCCAAAATACTTTTAAAGACATTCTTTTCTAAGCCATGATGTTCTTAAACAAAACTATGAGCTATGTGGGTGAATTATATGGATTATAAGTTTTCAATATATATTTTTTCATCCTGAACCTACAAATTTCAAGTTGCATTTTCTTATGAGAAGCAAATGCATGTTTCTGCGAAATAAAATACATGTATTTTGCACGATATACGAATTGCGAATACGTATGCTGATCAACGTTTATTATGATATACGTACGATATGTAACACGCTGCCTAAGATTTTTCTTTACAATCCTGCGAAACCATTCGCCAAAACCGTAAATGAATTTTCTATTGGAAATTTACATCGGTCTATTTACGAGTGATCATCCACGAGAGGACATCTCATTTGAAATTACATACGCTTGTACGAAATTATAAAAAAGAACTGTAAGCGTGAATCATATATTCGAGTACAGTTGGAAGAAAATAGTACGTATACAAGTAATAAGAGATACAAAGAATCAGTTAATTAATAGTATATTCAAGTGTACAATAGTATACTTTCATTTTGAATCTTTATCGGTCACATGTTAATTGTTTATTGCTTTCTCGGTACGTCAGGAATATGCTACTCTGTATATTTCGCTCGAAACATTATGCGATAGTATTAGAAAATGTTCCCAAAGATAAACATACCATGGAAAATGAAAACATTTTCAATTCAGAAACCTAACACAAATCGATATCAATATATTATACGAAGAAGAAAATTATTATTCGATGGGCTATCTCGTGCAGTTAAATAGAATGATCATCAACGTACTCGAGTTTTTTTTTTTTTTTTTAATGTACTTTGGCATTGAAATTTTATCAAACTCTCGTGAGAAATCTCAAGATTCACGTATCCTTATTTCTGGACAGTTGAAGCAAAAGTGAGAGATGTTCAGCGGAAAGTAGATGAAACTTAGAATTAATAAAATACGCGGTATTTACATAGAAGAGAACTCCTAACTAATTTTATTTCGTTACCAGTTGTAAATTTTTATAACGTCTCAGTTGCAATATTACGTAAAGTCGATAATAATACATCTCCTTTTTAATTTGAGTCGTATTCGATACGTAGAGAGCATTATTTAAGTAGTCGAGTAAGTGCATATTAATCGCGATAATTGTAAATATATCATTATTTAGCGAGATCTCTCTTGCTTGATTACGTTAAGTATGAAAGAATGATGTAGTAATATTGCACCGCAAAAGTCATTTCTCAAGACATCGTAGTTCATCGGTAATAAAAATAAGTGCGTTTCATTTTACGCGTTATGTTACATACAGATGTTGCTTTGTAGATCATAAGATTACTCCAGCAGTTATTCGAAGAGCATTTGTTGATTACGAACGGGCAAAATGTAAGTCTCTAATTGTTAGATAACATTTCGAAATGAAACTCTTGAAAAAGTCAATATCCCCTTAGTAATCTTTAGCAATTAACTTGTCAAATCTTATTAAAGAACGAGACCCATCGAGATCTGATGAGACCTGTTCGGGATAATGATTTCAACAAAAGTTATACAACAAGTTAAGTAAACAAAGATATTACATTTTTAATCATTTGTGTGATAGGAATCCAGATATTGAATTTTTGTTCGAATAATTCTAATTGGCATGTAACTTGAATTTGGCGAGGTTGTTATTAGTAACCGTAAAAAACATTTTCTATCGTAAAAAGGAAATCATAGTAAAAGAAAACTCAGAGTACTCTTCCGTATAACTACCGTGACATTTATCACGAAGCGACGCGTTAAAAACATTAAGTAGTAGACAGATAGATCTTAATTTTAGTATAAATTATGATACTATGGCATTGCGATCCGATGATAAAAAAGATTAAATAAACGATGTAATTTTCACGGAGCCAAATAAATATACGAAGGCCCTTGTACAAACATACTACAGCGTTAACTACGTTATGGTTGGTGGAAGAAATTTAGCCAAGTACTCGAATGAGATCGGTTCAGCAACGTCCATCATGTTCAATTTGTAAAATGTGTTTCTTTTTTTTCGTATCGAAGACTCGATTACAAAGTCGTAATCGAAAAAATACACTAAAAGAACTAAGAATCGACGATCTAGACTAGAATACCGCCTTAATTTGATTAAGGCCCAGAAATGTTCTTTTAAAGAAATGAAGTCTAGATCGAGCCGACACCCGAACTAGACTTCCGTAGGTAGTCTTCCGAACTGAAGGCTTTTATTCTTAAAGCACTAGAATTCAAAGAACACATTCTTAGTCTTTACTCTGCAGAATTTTTACGACCTTACTATATTTCTTCCACCAAGTATATAGACAGTTCCAGCCCTGCTCCAATGTTGGTAAAGAGCTTTGTGCTATGTATAATCGTGTGCATTGCTTACTTTGCTTCTCTTACCGGGTATGGAATGTGATTCTCAATGCTGATTTCGCAAAATATAAATTCTCCAACATCCGCCATCTTTGAATAAATAAAATTTAATAATATATGCATAATCTACCCGATCAATTTCGTCTTCTTTTTGAATTTATTTCTTTACTCTTTCCCCTCTTACCATGCCATATCTCTGTAATAAAATAAAACCAAAAAATTACATTAAAAAAAAGAAGAAGAAAAAAGACAAGTACATTGCTGTACTTAAACGTACAATGCAGATGGTATAAATGGTATCACGTTTGACCTATGAAATATACATACGTAACAATCTTTAAATTAAAAATTAAATCTTCGCAAGGCATTTTATATATCATTCTCGTTAACGAACCGTAGTTTCTATCGTGCCATGGGATTGCATAAATACGAAAGGAAGATTTGAGAAAAGTTGCTCAAAAACTTCTTTTGTAGCATTTGTTGATTACATTGTAGATTATTCGACTAGTCACGTAACTGGAAAACAAACATGGAGAATCCCATTCATAAATAAAATGTTTATGTATATATTATGTATATATATATATATATATATTTTTTGTTTTTGCTTTATGTAAATATTCAATATATTAATGTTTGTCGCAACGTGTAAGGTTTGTTGCTTTGCCAAGCAGGAGCTGGTGAGAGTATACGAATAGAATTCCACAAGAATCGAAACAGAAAGCAAGTTGCGTCAGATAAGACTGTACAGAGAGTAAAGTAGTGAATAGTTTGGTAGTGGATGGCGAATGTATTGTCTGTTCACTACGCATATCAGCCAGGTAACCAAACGCTTATATGTACACTGGAGACTCCTGGCCAGTTAACAGCCTAAACATCGACGTGGGCATCGTCTTCATCAATATCTAAAATTAAACATAAGCGTATCAGCAACACTTCGTACGAAACAATGCAATTCGAGAAGATAAACAAGCAAGTCTAAGCCCGTAATTTAAAAGAAAAGAACTTTCGACACATAACGATGATCGTTTTATACATTTCCATGATTTTCACATGAGCGACCGTTTAAAGCAATAAAAGAATAAGACACACCTCGCCAACGGACGTCGCAAGAAGATTGACAATTTTCTCGTGCGGCACAGCTACAACGCTTTGATTGTTGATTTCAATGATCCTGTGACCCACTCGAACACCTCCCCTTTCGGCGATCCCGCCTCTCAACAGACTACATATAACTCCGTTTTGTACACTAAATCCTAACTGATACTTGGTGTCAGGTCTCTTGATTTTGACCTCGACCACCGGCGCGCATGGTACGACGGTTAACTTGACGACTGTCTGATTTTTCGAGTTCTTGATGTAAGTTTGACAAGTAGAGAGAGGCAACCCGACCAACGAGACGCCGTTGATAGCTATTATCTGATCACCGATGTTCAATTGTCCACATCGAGCAGCCGCACCAGCAGGTGCTAAATTCGCAATTACAACTGTCGGTAGCATCGAGCCCCATCCAGATTCAACGATCACCACGCCAAGAATCTCACCCTTTGCCTTTGGTACCACCACCTGGAAACATTACGTCAGGAAATTTCTTAATCTCTGCTCGAAGTGGACATTGAAAACGAAAAACAGCATATACTTGTACGTATCCAAGTGTTCGTATACTTTTGATATGCAGCGTACATAAACATTTCATTAAATTACCTCTTTCTGCATTTCCTTTTTGGCAAACATTTGCAGCTCGTCCCCAAATATTTCTTGCGAGTTGAGTACCTCTTGATAATCCATTTCTTTTACAAAACTATGATCTTCTATACCGTTCGCCTTGAGGAATTCCATGTAGGCTACTTGAAAAGCTTGCCCGATGCTTTGAGCGATAAATCGAGCCTCTTCGCTCTCAAACACGTGGCAAATCATCTTTGGAGTTCTGTTGATCTTCGGTGCCTCCTCCATCTCATGGGGGACGAATCGTCTTCGTGCCATTAGCACCACTACGTCACCAATATCTGCTATGTAAGATATTGTTCTTAACGCGTGATCCATCATGATCTCCTTCAGGTCCGTATTCAAAACCATGATCTTTTCTGTCGAGATGAACAGGTCAACTTCCGTGCTCGGTTGCGTTTCGCCATCCGGTGCCTGCAGGTACGTATTACTGTTTATTTCGAGTGTGCAGGTACCCGACAATTTCGCTTCGAATTTCCTCGCTATCATCATCATAATCGAGTTGGTGAGTTCCTTTTTAAGGCCAACATTCAAGCTTGGGTACTCGTGAGATATTCGGATACCAGCACACTTTCGTTATTTATCCAATCTTGGATAGCTCAAGCAGTCTCTTCAACGCCGAGCAAACACAAATACTATTTACAATCAATCATGATTCCTAACACGAGTTACCATTAATGTTCCAACGATTATAAATGTTATTCATAGTTGGAACTATAGCTTCTTATCGTAGGATAGGTGAATGGTTAACCAGCAAGTAATCGTTTACTTATTGGATATAGTTCATCGAATCACAGAGCTCGTCAAGTGTAATACTACAGCTTTTCTAGAATAGCTAAGCTTGTTTGTTTGTTAGTTTTTAAGGATCATTTGAAAAGAAAATCATTCCGAAAGCTACGTTCTTTTAATTTGTCAGAAAAAATACATCCAAATTGCAAATAATATAGATAGTAATACAGATGTATACATACCAATGCCTATCATGAGGACGCAGCATGTAGAATAAAATAGAAAAGAAAATTAATTAATTGACCGAGGTGAATCGGTGCAGTTAGAACAGAAATTACTGAAAGAAAGAATCGTTTGAAAATGCTGTATAAATTTGATAAGAAAGAACTAATTGTCCACTTGTATTATTTGTGAAATGGAAGGTTTAAAATATCGTTACGTTAGCATTGGCGAAACAATAAAGAATTCTTCTGTAAACCTGAGAGTTTGTCGAAAACACCTAATTAAGCGTGCCACGCATTATCATGGAAATATTATTCGTTTGAGTAAACTTTTTTTTTTTTTGTTACTTTTTATGCTCGATTGTACCCATTTCCACTGGCAACGAGTAAATCTACTCGTGTATACTACGCAGTGTACAAAACTGGTAGAAAAAAAAGTATGGAATTACGAAACAGATATTATCGGTACAAAAAGCAGGATTTGTATTTCTTGGAATATAACAAGTAGACTGTGGACTTTTGTGCAGCTATAGGGAATTTGAATGCGCAAGAAGCTACAAGATGCACACAGTATGCAAGAATATAAAAAATATTGCGAGTAGAGTCCGTATTATAATATTTGCAGAGTAAAGTAAATTCCTATATAAATATACGAAATTCGATCGCTCGTTGTCAGTGAAAGAAAGTAGGGAGGGTACAACGCAGAGAGAAACGAGGATCGAAATAAAAACGATATCTGTTTAGATAGGATAATCGAAAACAATAACGACTAAAATATAATGTAATATAATATAATGATACATCTAAGGGTTGGAGGGCGGACCTTGATTTTAGTCACAGCCTCCCGCACTATGTGGTTGTTAAGGCGCTTACGTCTCCCTTCCTCTTCAACTTCAACCGAGCCGAGAAAGTGAAGCCTGAAAACGGTGGCGGGCTCCATTGAGCCACTAATCGGGGCCAGTGGCAGTTTTGGTTGAAGGCCCACAGTCTGCGACACGGACTGGCCCCCACCGGACGCGCTCCCTATAAGTTCTTCGCTCGAGTCGCACTCGTCTTCCTCTAGGCTTCCTTGCGAGGCAATGCTGCATCGACCAAACTCATCCTGCCCCCCATAGTTTAACAGCGTCGCGGTCGCCTGCGTCCCCGTACCCACTGGCCCCTCCTTCCGTAACGTAAACAAACAAATGCGCTTTCTATAATCCGCCCAAAAGATTTCGGCCATTCAAGGTCACTTTCCCTTTCCCTTACACTCCTAGGGTTACGGCCAGTCTCGCATACGCATTACTCTACACTAATTGAACAAAACCGTCATTCGTCTTTCTCCGAGGTTTCTTTCAGGCACTGAAGATACGACGCGAGGGAGGATAATAAGTAGTTAAATGATACGGTGGGGATGGTCGCTCAGTGGCCTTGAACAGCCAAAATCTTTCGCTCCGACTATGGTCATATTACCACGCACCACCAACACCACGAGCAAACCACGCGAGGAACGCCTTTGAATAGTTATCATTGGAACTTATTGCACATTTCCTTTTATACGCGGATACACGATATTCTATGACTAACAGCACACCGCTCGGTACTAATCCCATTCAAAGTAAATGCGTCCGTTATAAAAAGATACATATGTATATATTGGGTTGTCCGGAAAGTCCATGTCGATTTTTGGTAGGTGGTACAGGTCTGAATATGTCGAAATGGTCGAAAACAAATAACATGTATTACGCACGAACTTTCTGGACAACCTAATATTATACGTAACGTGTCTCGGTTGGTAGCAAACAT